>NC_140587.1:13542831-13730080 GCF_964204655.1 Triturus cristatus
CGGCCACTGCGCGGTGAGGAGAAGTGACCCTTGATCTTCTGGTAGGTTGCTCCCCCCCGCTGCAGCTCTGCCTGCACCGCCGCTGTCGCCAGAGAAGTTGAGGCCCTCTACCACCCGCAGGCTTCCACCTGCGCCTCATCCCTGGTGGCCAGTGGTGGCCTTAGGTTCGTTCCATGTCCCTTGTGCTGTTTCTTTGCTTTTTGCCCCTGTGACCCTGATTCTGTGCTTGTGACTGCCCGCGCCCGCTGCCCCCATTCGCCACTCCGCTCTGTGCCTTTTCCCCTGCTCTGTCCCTTGCTTTTGCCTCTGTAACCCTGATTTTGCACCTGTGATTGTCCGTGCCCCCCCGCTCGCCGCTCCGCTTCTGTGCCCCCTTTCTATTTCTGTACCACCACGTCGTCCCTCGTGCTTACTTTGTGCCTCTGACCCCGTTTAGTGCCCCGTTTTTTCTCTGTACCACCGCGTCATCCCTCGTGCTTAGTTAGTGCCTTTGACCCCGCTTTGTGCCCCGTTTACCTTCTGTACCACCTCGCCGGTCTCCTGTGCCCCGTCCCTGCCGCTGCCTCCCCTGCGGCCCCGCCCCCTTCGTGCCCATCCACCACTCCCGTCTCTCGCCTCCCATCTGCTCCTCCCTCCCCCCTCCCCATATATGGCGGCCGCTGCATGGCTGTGCCGCTGGCGCGCCTAAGGCGCGCCTAAAGCAAGCCCGTCTGCGCCCATCCGCGCCCGGCCCGTGTCCAGCGCCAGAACCCCTGGTCCCGGCCCCAGCCACGAGGACCACCACCTCCGCTACGATGCCAACACCCTCATCGCCCTCAACCCAGGAAGAACCCACACCTGCTGCAAGGTCACCCCAAGGCGCACACACGGCCCCTTCACCTGCCGGACCTGCAGCTTCTCCTGCCATGAAAGCGCCAAGACACCCACCGCAACGGAAGCCAACCAGCTTAAATGCATCCTGATTAACACCCGCTCCGCACACAAACACGCCATCGAACTCTGGGACCTACTCGACACCACATCACCGGACGTCGCCTTCCTGACCGAAACCTGGCTGAATGACGCCTCCGCGCCAGACATCGCCATAGCCATCCTAGACGGGTACAAGATCACCCGCAGAGACCGCGTAAACAGAGCCGGAAGAGGTATCGCCATTGTCCACAAAAACACCATCAAGATCTCTACAAACACCAACGACACCCTCAGCACCGCCGAACACATGCACTTCCAGATCCACACAAACCCCAAGACAACCCTAAGAGGCACCCTCGTCTACAGACCGCACAGACCGCGACCTCAATTCTGCGACTCCATCGCCGACCTCATCAGCACGCACGTGCTGACCTCCACCGACTACATCCTCCTTTGAGACCTGAACTATCACCTGGAGAA
The DNA here is from genome assembly GCF_964204655.1 of Triturus cristatus. Lineage (NCBI taxonomy): Eukaryota > Metazoa > Chordata > Amphibia > Caudata > Salamandridae > Triturus > Triturus cristatus. The sequence goes on from NC_140587.1 coordinate 13,544,224, forward strand.
CAACAACGACAGCAAAACCTCCACCCTGATTGACAATCTCACCAACCTCAGAATCAAACAGCTCATCACGACGCCGACCCACATCGCCGGCCACACACTTGACGCAATCTTTTCATCAAGCCTCCGAAGTCCCCTGGACTCACCACCGCTGCATCCATTTCTCCTTCCGAAAACCACTGACACACCACCGCACCCTGCAGACCCCCCACCGCCGCTGGGGAAAAATCACTGAAGAACAACTGCAGACAAGCCTGGCACTCAACCCTCCGACGAACCCCACCAACCCAGATGATGGCGCACTCTCCCTCGAATGCTGGATGAGCGACTGCGCCAACACCATCGCACTGCTAAAAAACCCCACCAACAGAGGCACCAGCAGGAGAGCGAGCTGGTTCACCCCGGAACTCCTCGACTTCAAACGCACCTGCCGGAAATTGGAAAACACACGGAACAGCAACAAGATGCCATAAAGCCACACTGCCTACAAAGACACCATCCGCAACCACCACAACCTCATCAGGACCGCCAAAAAGACCTCCTTCACAAACCGCCTTGACAACAACGCGCACAACAGCAAGGAGCTCTTCACCATCGTGAAGGAGCTCTCCAACCCCAGCTCCAACACCAACGACATCCCACCATCACAAGCCCTGTCTGACTCTCTCGCCACCTTATTTCACCGGAAAATCGCCGACATCCATGACAGCTTCAGACCCCGGACAACCCCTGCCGACCACACCTCACCAAACCCACCGCACCCCACCGCCCACAACATCCTGACAACCTGGGCCAACGTGAGCATGAAGGACACAATCAAGACCATGGGATCAATCCACTCCAGTTCCCCATCCGACCCCCTACCACACCACATCTTCAACAAAGCCAGCAAGTCCATCGCACCCCACCTGCATAAAATCATCAACCTCTCCTTCGAGACTGCTACCTTCCCTGAGAACTGGAAGCACGCAGAGATCAATGCCCTACTGAAGAAACCCAAGGCGGACCTATGCGATCTCAAGAACTTCCGGCCCATCTCCCTGCTCCCGTTCCCAGCCAAAGTCATCGAGAAGATAGTAAACACCCAGCTCACGCGACACCTCGAAGACAACAACATCCTAGACCCATCGCAATCAGGATTCCGGAGCAACCACAGCACCGAGACCGCCCTCATCGCCGCCACAGACAACATCAGGATCCTGCTAGACAATGGCGAGACGGCGGCCCTAATCCTCCTAGACCTCTCCGCCGCCTTCGACACCGTCTGTCACCGCACACTACGCATGAGCCTCCACGACGATGGGATCCGAAACAAGGCCCTGGACTGGACCACCTCCTTCCTCTCCGACAGAACTCAGAGAGTCCGCCTCCCCCCGTTCCGCTCCGAGGCCTCCAAGATCATCTGCAGCATCCCACAGGGATCCTCCCTCAGCCCGACGCTGTTCAACGTCTACATGGCTCCTCTAGCACGCATCGCCCGACAGCACGACCTCAACATAATCTCCGACGCCGACGACACCCAGCTGATCCTCTCCCTCACCAAGGACCCCCTCACCGCCAAATCCAACCTTCACCAGGGAATGAAGGCCGTCGCTGACTGGATAGAAGACAGGCGCCTCAAACTGAACACAGACAAAACAGAAATCCTCATCCTCGGGTCTAACCCCTCCGCCTGGGACGACTCCTGGTGGCCCACATCACTGGGGTCCCCCCCGGCCCCCACCGACCACGCACGCAACCTGGGGGTCATCCTCGACTCGAAACTCTTCATGTCCAAACAAGTCAACGCAGTCTCCTCCACCAGTTTCAACACCCTCCGCAAGATCTTCAGATGGATCCCGACAAACACGAGGAAAACAGTCACCCAGGCCCTGGTCAGCAGTAGGCTCGACTACGGAAATGCCCTCTACGCCGGATCCTCGTCCAAGCTCATCAGCAGACTACAGAGAATCCAGAATGCCTCGGCACGCCTGATCCTCGACGTCCCACGCCGCGACCACATCACCCCCCACCTGAAGACCCTGCACTGGCTCCCCGTCGACAAGAGAATCCCCTTCAAGCTCCTGATCCACGCGCACAAGGCGCTCCAAAAAACCATCCCAGCCTATCTCAACAGCCGACTCTCCTTCTACGTACCCAACAGGAAACTCCGCTCCGCCGACCACGACCTGGCCACGGTCCCACGCATCCGGATAGCTACTTCCGGAGGCAGATCCTTCTCCCACCGCACCGCCAAGTCCTGGAACACCCTCCCCCTCCACCTACGCCAGACCGAAGACCTACTGACCTTCAGGAGACAACTCAAGACCTGGCTCTTTGACCACTAGCTGCCTCCCAGACCCCCCCTCCCCCAGCGCCTTGAAACCCGCCTGGGTATGTAGTGCGCTTTACAAGTTACTTAATTGATTGATTGATTGATTGGGTGTGTAGCAGCCATTTTGTGGAGCCTTCCAAGCAGTGTGCTTGCTTTCGCCACTCTGTTCCAAGCTTGTGGCCTAGTCTGCCAGTAGGCCCAGAGGTAGTCACTTTTATTTATTTTTTAATATTTTTAGGAGAGGAAGTAAGTTCCACAGAGACTACAACTTCCTGTTCCTGTCCTTTGTAATCACTTTTTTGTTATTATTGTGGTGGGTGGCCTGACCATGTGGGTGGTGGCTATTTTGTGGAGGCAGGCATTGTGCTTTTGCAATAGGCCTGCATTGTCTGTCTTGTATTCCTGACCTTTTCTTGTTTTTGTGAGTGGCCTGGCCATGTGGTGTCGGCCATTTTGTGGGACCAGCCACTGTGCTTTTTCCATAGGCCTCCAAGCTTGTGGCCTAGTCAGACAGTAGGCCCAGGGGTTCTACTCATCAATCATCACGGGTGCATGGAAGTTAAACAACTGTTTTTGTGTTGTGCATTAAATTTCAACATCATGTATGGCTTTGGATTGAATTGTAAAATGTGGGCTTTACTTTTTTTCTTGGGTATATTTCACTTTTTTGGGTGTTGTAAATAAATGCCTTTAGTTTTTATGTGTATATGTTTGTTGTTGTTGCTCCCTGATGCTGCATCCATCCCATAAGATGCACACATTTTTATTTAGGGCACACAGGCTACACTACACTATGTTGTTGTTCTTATTCTTCCTGAGTGTACACAGTAGAGTACAAGTACACCAGGAGCCCTGGCCTTGTCAGTCTCATAAAAGGCTATACTGTAGTTGTTCACTGACTTCATAAAATTTAATAATTGTGACCACCCACCAGACACTAAGAAGTTATATATTATATTATTGATCTTTTGACTGATGTTCTTCTGACTTTTTTGCTTTTAGGTGCACAAAAGACGGAGGAGGTGTGTCATCATCATCGACCGCTTTGGTGCCAGACCAACGTCCTGCTGCTGTACACGACGTGACGTGTGAGTGACCTGACCAGGCATCTCTACAACTTGTGCAACTGAGTGCTGTTTTGACATCTGAAGAAGATGCCCCCAAAGAAAGCAGGTAGCAGGTCTTCCGGTACCAAGAAAGTTGCCATGGAGAAGAAGGAACAGAATAAGAAGGAAGTAGGAAGTGTCACTTAAGTCTGGTGTGCCTCCCAAAACCTTTTTTGGGACACCAAAAATGACGCCTGCAGCAGCAGTGTCCGGGGGCCAAGCTGGGGGCAGCACCCCCGCATCAGTGGGCCCAACCCACCAACCCAGGCCCAAGCAGATGAGTGTGGAAGAGGTAGCCAGCCTTGTGGTGGAAAGCAGAGATGTTGAGCCTGAACTAAAATTATCGCTATCTCAAAGTAGTACACAATCAACGCAGGCGGGAACACCGCAGATAAGTGGTCAACAACAACAGCCGCAACCACCACCCGCAATAGTAGCTGTAGTTCCTCCCGAAGTAGAGGCATTTCAGGAAATTGAGCCTCATGCAGGGGAAGAAGAGGAAGCCACTCCTTCAGAAGTTCCATTGTCTTCCAAATCCCCAGCAAGGAAAAGGTGGGTTAGTACATCAAGTTCTTCACCAAGCCCCCCTTCTGATGATCTAGATGCCACTTGGAAGCCACAAACTGAGTCTGAGAGGAAGACACGTCACAAGAGCAGGTATGGAAAAAGGAAGGTTCCAGAAAGCCTTACACTTATGGAGGCTGATGTAGAAGAGCAGGACGATGATGAGCCAGTCATCACGAACATCACTCCCGGGCCTGAGGAGATGGAGACCAACATTTTTACACTATCCAAAATGACTGCGAGGGATGTAGCACGCATACCTCCAACACAGGTAACACCAACACGACCTCCAGCTTCCATATTTACATTAGCAAAGGGCCTGCTGCGTCCTACATCCAGCACAAGCAACACCTCAGCAGAAGTAGGTAGTGGTACTGCAGAGAGTCAAATTCAACACACACCCTCCAGTTCATCCGGCATTGGAAGTGGCACCTCCAGCATGAGACAAAAGTTAAGCTCCCCAATGTGGGACTTCTTTACGGTTAGCGGAAATGAGGAGAACATTGCTATATGCTCCGTTTGTCATACCTCTGTTAGTTGTGGTAAGCTTGGTACAAACTATGGTACCGGAGCCCAAATGACCCATCTGAAAAAACACCACACAATCCAGTGGGAGGAGCACCTTTGTTGCATAAAAACTGGAACCATTGCTGTTGGAGATAAACGAGTAGAAAGTCCGCTCACGGTGGAACAGGAAGAAGAAGAAGAGGGAGACATTCTCTGTGGTAGTGGTACACAAAGTAGCCCTGTCCCCAGCACTGCAGTGGTAACGCCCACGTCTTCAGCAACATCTCAGTGGCACAAGAGTAAGAGTCATCCTGAGACATCAAGGAGTACTGCTTTTAAAAAAAGTGTGACGTTGAGCACAGGAAGGAATACCACGCAGCCTACCATTCTTAGCATGTTTACTAGGCCAGAGGGGCAGTACGAACGCAACCACCCAATAACACGTTTATACAATGCGAAACTGGCTAAAATGTTAGCACTGGACCTTCTCCCTTTTTCTTTTGCAGAAGGGGTGGGTTTTCTAGAATTTGTTACCACCATCTGCCCAAAATGGAAGGTTCCCAGCCGCTACTATTTCGCAAGAGTTGCTGTTACAGCACTATATCACGACGTGCTGGAATTGCTTGGAAATGCCTTAAAACAGTGCTGTTCAGAGTATCCACCTGACAACAGACATGTGGACCAGTTGCCAAGCCACTGATTACATGTGCATCACTGCACACTGGGTCTCTTTTTCGGGTGTTAAAGATAAGATATCTGAAGGTGTTGTTGACACCGCTGAGATTTATAAAGACACTCGCAAACATGCAACTGTAGCCATGTTTGCTATGGAGAAATCTCATACTGCTGCAAACATTTTGGATGAGTTTAACAGCAAGGTGTTTGAGAGGCTGTGACCAAGAGGGCTTAACATTGGTTTTGTTGCCACGGACAATGGCAGTAATGTAGTTAGGGCCATGAAAGATGGTGGCTATTTCAGGGTCCCGTGTTTGGCACACTACATTAACATTGTTCAAGACTTTCTGAAAAATTAAAGCAAAGTCAGCAACTTACTGACCACCTGCAGAAGAATATGCACACATTTCAACCATTCTTTTAAAGCCCGGAAGCAGCTGAGGGTCTTTCAACATGAGCATAAAATGTCAGTCAAAGCACTCATCCAGGAGGTGCCAGCACTTTGGAACTCAACTTATTACATGCTTGAGCGTCTGTTTGAGCAGTACATACCACTCAATGCTTATGTCATGAAAAGGTCAGGAGATCCTGCTGTGAAAGGCATGACAATTGAGATGGCCCAATGGGACCTCGTTAAATGCCTGACAGAGATGCTACTTCCTTTTGAGGTCTTCACAAGTGAAGTCAGCAGGGAGGACTGTACTATGGGCTAAGCTATCCCATTGTTGTACATGCTAGAGCAAGAGCTGAAGGAGGTGTCAGAAATGTACGCAGGTGTGGATGACAAAGTAGACGCATATTATTTGGCAGACACTTTAGCCGCTCACTTATATGACAATACAAGGATTCAAAATAACATTGTGTCACATCGACATTACATTACTGCCTCAATATTGGATCTACGTTACAAATTATTGCTGAGCAGTAATGAAGTAATTTCTTTTTCAGAAGTGGATGTTGCCAAGTACAAAACTTTGATAACTGAGGAAGCCACTGATTTTGAAAAAAAATGGATCTTAATTAGAGGCCCGCCACCCCAGGGCAGAAAAAGTACTACAGGGCACCCAGAGTCAAGTTCTACTTCAGAGGCCGAGAGCAGTGCGTTTGCCTCCCAGCAGTCAACAACACTGCCAGCAATAACATCAACAGCACCAACAGGATCATCAGCCACATTTAAAAAAATGGCAGGTTATTGGTTTCTACAGAAAGGGTTTTGTACGTCCACTACTGATGCAAAGGCAAAAGAGGCCAAGCAAATCGGAGCACCCCTGGACATTGAGCGGCTGGTGATAAAATATGTGGCTTGCCCTGTTGCAAGAGTCTTTTCAGAGCGTGTTTTCAGTGCTGCTGGTGCCATTGTTACTGTGAAAAGGACCGGTCTCTCGCCCAAAAGCATGGAGAGGTTAACCATGATCAAAATGAATCAGCACTTTATACCACCGGAGTACAAAATATGTGAATCACAGCAAGAAGAGGAGAGCGACTTCGATGACATAAGTAGTGGGTTCTTACATGACGTACTTCTGTCCGAACCACCAGAGTTTGAGGATGAGCTCCTCTTCCCTGAAAACTAGGCTTTCAAATTGTTCTTCCTTCCTTTATTTGTGTGTGTATCTGTTTTTCTGGTTCAAACTCTAATCACAACAAATCCATCAACAGTCTCCTCTTTTTATTTCCCTATTGGAGTTGCACGTCTGTGCATAACTGTCCACTCCACTCCTCAGAGTCCTGCTCCATCTTCCTTACTCTCCCTAAATACATTTCAAGCAAGCCAGACATCGGATGGAGATGGAGAATAGTACAATACATGTTGCCTCTAACAGTCCCTCCATAAGAAGTGAAACGTGACTACAGTTATATTCAGTTTTGTTTCCAAGCCGAAAGAAACTCATCACTGACTGTCAGAAGGCTAGGCAGGCATCTGATCTGACAGCCAAAGAGAACAGCAAGACAGGTAATGAGTGATTATATTGAATGATGGCATGCATTGCATTGGATGCTTGCTGACTACGAGTGAATGTGCATGAAGTCGAACTATACTAGTTTATCTACAAAGTAAAAGTGACTCAGTTGACAGTCAATGTTTCCTTGTTGTTTAATAACCACATTGTACTCCTACCACTGCAGGTGCCGCCCAATATCCATGCAATTTTGTAATATGGAATATATTATAAACTTAATCAGTCACTACAGACTGAGTTGGTGTTGGAAAACACGTACCACACGGTAATGATGCTGAGCATACTATCTTTGCACACAGTCAGTTAGTTGGATCAGAGATAATTGATGGAATAACTGTGTTTCATGGACTGCCTTAAAAGGTAAACAGTTTCAACAAGAACCACAGCAGACCTAGGCTACATGTCCGTGTAGTGGTGTGGACTGGAGTAGAGTGTAGTGGTATGAGGGACAGTGGCGCATTGATTTAGTCACTTCATTTGGAAAATGTTACGTTGCTGCAGTGCATATGCCTTTTGTCTGGCTTGGTCAAAATTTAAGGTAAATGGGGGTAGGGTGCCTGGCCTGTGCTGCGGTTGGCCTGTTCTGTGGCTGTGCTGGCTCCTGTCCCGTTGATGTTGTAGCCTAATGCTGTAGAGTAGACACATCCAAGCCGCCTCAGTCTGAAAGTGTTCTCTCAAGAGTCTTGTCTTCTCTTCTTGCATTCCACTGTAATTGAGTTTATTTATTTTAATTCAGTTATTTTTCAATACCCCTTTTGTTTTTCCATCTACACTTACAGGCCGGCCTTTTAACCTGTGCTATAGTGGGAGAAACAACTCACACTTACCTTACCAATCCGCATAAGGCAGGCAGTGGTACCCAAGATTGATGTGCGGAGTGTCCATGGAAGGGAGGTCCAAGAGGAATGACGAGAATGATGCAACTCCACATTTGGACCAGGATAATACAGTAACTTTAGTATCATTCATCTTTCGTCTTTAAATTTATTTGATTCCTTTTTTCTCTTCAATCATTACGACTGTGTGTTGTGGTTTGTTTGGTAATTGATCCCTACAACTATTTTTTCATTTCGTTTGTTAGCTTGAAAAATAAAAGTAAGCCCGGTACAGCATGTAATTTGGTTCAGTCTGAGCTCTGACGGCGGCAGACAGGCAAGGCAAATTTCATATTAATAATTTCTTCCCTGTACTGTCTCATTGTGTAGTAGTAGTTAGTAAGTACAACTCATTATCATTAACCATCAAGTTCTCTTCCTCAGCATGCATGCATGCATTTGCTTTTTCTCACTTTATACTTTGATTTCTTTGATAATGGATCATGGTTGTCTTACAAGATTGTGTTTTACTTTTGTTGTGTCCATGCATACTGTCTGTTTTTCTTTCTCAAACCTTTCCCAAAACCCCCCTTCCCATCCATTCATCAATCCCTAACCCTCTTCCCCCGGGCTGTGTGATTTATATTGAGGTGTGATGTGACTACATTAAATGTACACCAACAATTGATCACACGCTTGCTGGGGCAGATGTGGTGAAAGCAATACTAATTGAATTTCAACTAAGGCAGGGCAAGGATCTTCTTCTGCTTGCCAACCCATGCTGTAGCTTACTTTGTTCTACTACTCCTCCCACAGTCTCTCAGTCAAGTTACTTTCTCTTTCTTTTTTCAAATGCTATTGCCAGTGTCTACTACTACCACCACAATAATGGCATCTTCTCCATTCATTTGGGAAACCAGCCATGCAGCCATCAGTGTACCGAACTTCATCATCATCAATCACAGGTAAGATACGTTTGGTGGGAGGTATAATGGACTAGGAGGAGAGACTGACAGTACTAGTATGACAATTAAAAATAACTCAGTGAGGGGTACCGCATCTATCTGTTTGTGGGTTTCAAAATCGGCAGATCTTTTAAATCAAACACTGGCTGCGGGCATGCAGCAGCAAGGAAACAAAAGTAACAAACCATGTAACTTACATTGATTTCGGAAAACAGTAACCCACCAGAAAACATTAACATTGTATGTTTAAGTAAATAATATAAAATGTAATATACCCTAACAAAAATAAACTATCCCACTCTGACCTAACCCACCCCCTCCCTAACCACAACCAAGGTCCAAAACGAAAGTCAAAGTCCCAATGTCTGTAAGTGAAACCCCAGCGCCCATAACCCACCCACCAACAACAGGAATTAAAAAAGGGGCAAATGACAAGGTCCTCTATAGTCGGCGGGCCTACAGGTGTTTATCCACCAGGATTTTTACCCGCTCCTCTAGGTGCTCCTCCAAGCGGGCCATCCGACAGAGCAGCTGGTGGCGAAATGCCCTGCAGTTACATGCAGGGTGGGGGGCAGCAGTGGTAGAGATCAAGGCACGGCGGCGGATGTCTGCCAGACCACGGCACCGTAAAACTGGAGGCAGGGCCTGACTGGGGCCCGGGGCATTGGAGGAGGCTGCAGCTGCAACCGCCTCCTCCGCCTCCTCCGCCTGAGCCACCAGCCGGTGATATTCATCGCAAATGGCCTCCAGTTTACGGCACCGGGCCCTGGCGGCAAACTCCTTCCTCGATGGTTTTGGTGTGGAAGGAGTATCTATATCAAGAAAGAAAAAGAACATGTTGTAACCAATACCCTTAGCAAAACAGAAACACTAAAATCATTCAACACATAGTGTCACAGTATCACTAGCAAGCACAGTACATAACATTTGTGATTTGGTGGTAAGTATCTATACTCCTACTTCCTCGGACTCTAACATTTGTGGGAGTTTCCGACATTATACTCGTACTATGTACTCCGGTACACACCAGTCGTGTTGTTCTTATCTCTAGTTTAGCACAATTACATACTAACCTTGTTGTAGCCAGTATGCCAGCTCAGTCAGCTAAGCTTGCACCCAAGAGAAACAGATATGAGTCACATGATGCAGACTCACATTAGTTTTATTTACTACTACTGTCTGCAGGTGGGGAAGCTTATATTTTTGTATTACGGCCGGTGGCACTGGCCATACTCTGTCTGCTACATGAGGGCAAATGATCAATTTCACTTACACCCTGCCCTGGGTACTACAAAAAGGCTGATTATTTATCTGATCCAATGATCATTGCTTATATTTATATTATAGATGGTAATACGACATCAGGTCAGTAGCGGTCGGTGGTGGGAGTGCTGCCGGGCGGTGACATGGGAAGGTGCAGGGTGGGGGTAGTAAACTATGGATTACGGACAATCACAGGCAATTAAACAACACATATAAAAAAACAATTTCAAAAATCGTTGCACGCACTCGGCGGTGCAGTGCTCACAATGAAAATCATTTTATTTATTTTTATGTTGACTTACCTGTATTTGGCCGTAATGCATAGTTTACTTGTCACCCACCCTGCCCCTCCCCATGTCACCGCCCGCCAGCACTCCCACCACCAACCGCTACTGCATAGGGTACTTTGCTTTCATTGATTGTGTAACCATAACCAACAGATAGGCCACCCTTTGCAGGCTGGCTGACCCAATCGAAAATACATTAACATAGGTAGGGAGTGGTCCCCGGAGTCGGAAGAATGCGCTTCGGCTTGATAATATATAATTATATATATATATATAAGACGTGCTTGCAAACTACTGCGAGTCAACTGTATTCTGAAAATACTACTTATATTCCCCTCCGCTTTGCTACTCAGACGCAGTTTCTTTTACATTTTCTTCAAACTAAGACTCTCCAGTGACAGTTTCCACCTATACTGTCTATTGATGATAGTACATCCAGGCATACATCCATTAAAGTAAACGTCTATCATTCTTTTTTATATATCTCTTAACAAACCTTAGTTGGTTTCACCAACAACCACCCATGCTTCTGCTCCTTCCTTGCTTGACTTGGCTTTGAGTTTGAACCAAACACCGCTGATTCTTGCTATCTAGTACTATCCACCCATACTGTGTCGCCCACCCAGGCAGGCATCCTCTTTCACCTTCCACCCATCCTTCAGCAACCCATGCATCTGATCTGATTACTATCAGCCACCTATGCATGCTTCCAACATATCCTTCTCTGCCAGTCAGTCATATTATTTATCTCGCCCGTCCTTCCACCCTTCTTTCCCTCTTTGTTCAACACATCCATCAAGGTCATCTGATCTGAGTTTGTCTTCTCCATAAATCCTTCACAGCTGATTTTGGAGTCAAATAGAAGAGGCCGTTGGTTACTCAACTCACGCTGCGGTGTCTTCTTCAACCGTTGTATAATGTTCACTACAACTTAATAAGTCGCACAGTACACACTTCCATCTAGTAGTAATGTCAAGAAGTAATGAATATAACTTACCACTGCCGGCCACTGCTTCTGGCTCCCCCCCTGTCACTCCTGCAGGTGTCGCCAGTTCTCCCGCCCCCTCTGGAATGGCCCCATCGCCACTGGCCCCGCCGGCACTGGTGGTTGATAGTGTGCCTAGAAAAAACACAACACATTTTTAGTTGCCTGGAAACCTCCCCCTATTTTATTAGTGCTCACTTGGAACATTGAAAAAAAAGTTAATACAACATACATCAGCACTAGAGTAGTACAGTCAGTAGACAGACACTAGTAGTGATATGGTTCCTAGGGTCATCTAGTCCTACTCTATTCTTTTGAAAGTTAGCCTGAGCCACGTGTAACCCTTTTAGATTCATCATGTCGACTACTACTCTTTTTGCGCATATTTAATTATACCTGCCAGCTTATTGACATGTGCAGTAGATGCCTTTGAGGCCACATGACGGTTGCGTAGAAGTGAAGAGGTTGAAAAACAAGCCACTTTGTTATTGAGTCTGGTTAGTCTGTTTTGCTGAGCCATCACATACATGTTACACTTTTTACCATGACTGCGAAATGCTTGCATTCAGTAGTGTACTATCCTACGGCTAACGCGCAGCATTTTTCTCATATAATAGGCGGAAGATTCCCTTCTACAAATCAGAGATTTACAGAGCTTATGATGCATGATGTAACCAGTATTTCTATGTTCTACGGTGAGGGGTTTTCCAGAATTCAACAGATCTGTTGGCTTGTTCTTGTCATGTACTTGTAAATGTTTACTGTTTTAATCTCATGCTTTTTGGTGGCTTATTGACGATGGCTGTAGTAAATTAAATTTCATATAACGACGTCCAGAGCTTGTTACTTGTTTCAAATAAACCTTTTGAACTTACACATAGACTCTGAGGAATTTGGTGTGGTGGGGTGGATTTACACAAGTGAGTGAGCAAAATGGTGTTATGTTCTGGGTTGTCTGTCATCATCAACATTGTGTATCTTCTTCGTGGGGGGGTCAGGAGTGGGACGCTAATGTGAGACACTGTAGCTTCGGACTGAGGTGTGATCAGTAAGGTCCAACCTCCCATCACCAACATCCTATTTTGTTGTGCGTAGTTCTGTATGTGGCTCTGCAGAATCACTAGAACAGTAGTAGTATCATGTACTATCCGATCCAAAATCCTAGTCAAATATCTGGTTGGGCATTTTGTTTGTGGGAATTGTCAAAGCCTCAACATTGAGAAGACTAGAAGAGGACAACCCAAAGGACAGGACACAGTGGCTAGAGCTATTGGTCAATCAGAGTTGTATTATTCCAAAGAAAACCTTCAATAAAGAGTGGGCAACTGTGCAAGCTTCGCTACAGACAGAATAATAGTATTAGTAGTAGTACAGAGAGTCATAGCAGAGGCAGTTAGGAGGAACTTAGTTAGGGGCAGGGATAAACAGAATTTGGAACCAGATAGGCAAGGTCAAAGAAGCTTTTGTAAAAAATAGAATTAGAAAGTGGAACCATAATTTATAGTTCGGAAAAAAAAGATGCTGTAAAAGTTAGGGAAATATAAATGTCAGTATAACCACTGGAGGACTGACTGGGGCCAGCAGCAGGAGCCTCGGTAGAGGAGCGGTCCTCTCCTGGTTGATGTTGTCCAGCCGACTCGGACCCCGTTTTCTTCCCCCTGGGTGGTGCTGATGATCATGTAAAATATAATAAAGAAAGAGACAAACATTAAGAAGTGCTGTGAAACAAATAATAATCATTTGGAAAAATAAGTCAAAAAACATTTTAGGAAACAACAATTGCAATAAAATTGACCTATCTAAACTACTGGCTGCTTCCTGCATTCACGGATCATCTACTTATTTATGAACACTCCAGTGTTCCATAATCATTCTGATTACAAATACTAACGAAGCCTAGTAAGTACCACCTGACCTACACCACCTATTCCAGATGGGCCAATTGTTCACTAAGTCTGCATTTCCATTTTTTTTAGCCATCAAATGCATAGATGAGATGGAGGACACATGCATAAATGTGTGCATACATACAACAAATTGTGGGTTGGTTGCTTGATTCTGATCTAGTTCTGCTACTGACTGACCATGCTAAGCCTACCACTCACTAAACAAAGTACAAAAGGTTCTACGGAGGACTGGGGTAAGCAACACTCAATGACAGAGGAGGCGTCACGCAGACCGCGTAAAACAATTATTAACTAATACTAACTAAACCTAGTATCCAATATCCATCCACCACTATTTCACAGTAGGACAATGGAAGGACTAGAGTCTCTCTAGCAAATCGCATTACCTAACTTCAGTTCTCTGAAATAAACTCTTACATAATCAGCACAAGCTAGCGCAAACTAAGTTGCAAACAAGTAAGAGTAGCACCGAGCACCTGGGTCCTACAATCACATGCTTTTTGGAACGTATTTTACCAGCAACGCATAGCACGCATCAGTAATCTTGTTATTCGTCACAAATTTAATTTATACACAATAAGTTACTCACCAAGCCGAACAACCTCGACACCTAGCAGGTCCAACAGGTCCTGCTCCCGGTCCAGGATGTCGGACCACCGGTGGGCCAGCTGATTATGGGTGCGCCGGACCCCTGAGCACTGGAACACTGCCTGGCGCACCTTCGCCCACCGACGGTGACGCTTCTGGGTAGCGTACCCAGAGCCGGGTCTGCCGCCTGCTGCCAAGGTCAAGGGGAGGTGGCGCTGAATGAAAAAAACAAGGGCAGCCACCTCCGCCTCCCCAAAAAGTTGCCGGGCCTGCACCCCTGCAGGACGCATTCTGCCGCAAGGCAGGCGGCTCTTGTCTGCAGGTCCCTTGCCCTTTGCACTAGGTGTGCCCTTGGCCATGGTTCTGGGTTGGGTGGGAGGCGGAAAAGAAAAGTTAGAACGGGAAAATAAAGTTAGGGGGAAGAAGAAAGAAAGAAGTAATAAAAGTAAAAAAACAGTAAAAGTAGAAATAAAATGCAAAATATAAACTTAGGGAGAAAGAGAAAAAGATGATAACTAAAAAAAGTCTGAAAAAAGGTTTTAAATACAAAGGATTACAAAGATTAAGGGAGGATAGAAAAGTAGGCCCAGAACCATAGCATAGAGCGAAAAACAAGATGGCCGCACCCATTCGCGACCGTGTGGGTAAGTTTGCACGATATTTCTCGCGAACATGCAATAATCGTCGCGAACAAGTAAAATGCGCTCCCGAACATGACATGCGCATCGCAAACATGCTATCCGCGACCCGGAACAGGAAATAAGGCATCGCGAGCGGGCAGGACAATTGAAAAACAAGATGACCGCGCCCATTGGTGACCGCATGGGTAAGAACGCGAGATATTATCACCCAAGCATGCAAACAGCTCCCCGAACACGCTCACCACGCTCCCGAACAAGAAAAACGAACGGGCGCCCCAAGCAACTACGCAAGCTCGCGTAGCTCGCGTAGTGCAAGAATATCTTCGCTTAGCTTCACGTAGCATCGCGAAGCGTGACTACGCAAACTACGCCCAGGCTTAAAGTCACTGTCTATCCACTTTCACAATGACTCACTCATTGAGACAAGCAGTGGTACAATCACATGTGCACAATGTATGCGATCCCGTAACCCACTACAGACTACTGAGTCAGCCCTCCAAAAATCCAGGTAATAGTCATGCTTGTTTGGAATCACACTGTGAGTCTGTGTCCACTCCTACAATCATCCTGACTGAAGCATGTCCTTATCAAATCACTCCGTTTAAACTTAAGCACTTATACAGTCACCTTGCTGTCAACTACTAGCACTCTAGGTACCCACTCACTCTCTATGAACTTACACAATGACTCAGGCACTGACACAAGCAATGGTACAATGAAATGTGCACAATGTATGCGGTCCCCTAACCCCCTGCAGACTACTGACTCAGTCCTGCAAAAATCCAGGTAATAGTCATGCTTGTCTGGAATCACACTGTGAGTCTGTGTCCAGTCCTTCAATCATCCTGACAGAAGCATGTCCTAATCTAATCACTCTGCTGAAACATAAGCACTTATAAACTCACCTTGCTGTCAATAAGTAGCACTATGTTCCCAGTCACTGTCTATGCACTTTCACAATGACTCAGGCATTGACACAAGCAGTGGTACAGTCAAATGTGCACAATGTATGCGGTCACCTAACCCCCGACAGACTGCTGAGTCAGTCCTACAAAATTCCAGGTAATAGTCATGCTTGTCTGGAATCACACTGTGAGTCTCTGTCCACTCCAGCAAACATCCTGACAGAAGCAAGTCCTTATCTAATCACTCTGCTGAAACATAAGAACTTATAAACTCACCTTGCTGTCAACTACTAGCACTGTAGGTACCCAGTCACAGTGGTACAATCAAATGTGCACAATGTATGCGGTCCCCTAACCCCCTGCATAGTTCTGATTCAGTCCTGCAAAAATCCAGGTAATAGTCCTACAATCATCCTGACAGAAGCATATCCTTATCTAATCACTCTGCTAAAACATAAATACATATAAACTCACCTTGTTATCAACTACTAGCACTCTAGGTACCCAGTCACTGTCTATGCACTTGCACAATGACTCAGGCATTGACACAAGCAGTGGTATAGTCAAATGTGCCCTAAGTCCCTGCAGACTACTGATTCAGTCCTGCAAAATCCAGGTAATAGTCATGCAAGTCAGGAATCACACTGGTATCGTCGTCATGGAGAATTTAAATACATGCTAAGGAACTAAGAAACTCCTACGTGGTTTGTTACCCTAAGCTGTGCTGAATACGCTTGGGATGATTTACTTGAATTTCTTCAAGAAGCAAATTCAAATATTAAAAATATTGAATACAAGACACCTGGAAAATTGTGTTCTTTGGATCCTGTAAATATATGCAGATATTTCAATCATAGGTTTGAAGCTATGATGTCTTTTATCTGCAATAAAAAGAATCCTCCTCTTGGAGAAGTTATTGACTTCTTTTGGAGAAAGGAGTATCAAGCTAGAGGTGCTTCTTATATACATATGCGGTTATGGATCAAGGATGCACCCAAATTTGGAACTGATTGGGATGAAAGTGTTTTATCTTTTATTGAAGATTGCGTTACATGTGCTATACCAAAAAGAACAGAAGAAAACACCTTAAGGTAACAAGTGATATGATTCCAAAGTCATTGATGTGCAAATACTGTCGACGAAAGTACAAGTCCAAGGAAAAGTTTTATACCAAATGTCGTTTTGGATTTCCACTTCCAGTAATATCCAAAGGAAGAGTAAACAGTTTCATGTCAGCTGTGAGACATACCATCAATAAGAAAATCTCCCAAAAATACGTACAATTTGATAAGAAGGGAAGAATCAAAGTATATCAATGATTACAATCCAGTTATTCTCTCAATGTGGAATGCTAATATGGATATCCAGTATGTTGTGTATAATTCCATTGCTGTTGCCCGGTATGTGACATCCTACATAACAAATTAGGAAAAGACAGAGTTTAAAGAAATGTGGGAAGAAATTTCCCATGAGAAGAATCTTAGTAAGAAATTGTACAGTTTTAGTTTGAAGATGTTATGCCATCGAGAGATTGGAGCGTACGATTGCGATTGGTTATTATCTGCAAGTTTATACTCAAAGTCTAGAAGAATCATTTGGGCAAGTCTAGATCTTGCTGCAACGCGAAATCGAGTACTTAAATATATACAAGAAATCGAATATTTAGCAGTAAATGAACCGGAAAATATAGATATTGTCAAAACAAACATGTTGGATACATACTATCCAAATAAGAGTTGTCATCTTGAAAACTTATGTCTCTGTTGTGAGAAGGTTCTAGTGGGCACCTTGTATCAGTCCAAACAACCCCTTATGGTGATAGGTTAAAGACTACCTTTATTGAAAGCTATCCTAGTGGTAGCTATGGAGAGCAGCTTTCAGGCTAAGTCTTGAAGGAATGTAAAGCAGCTTGTTTTACCAGTCTATAATCTCTTGAATGATCAAATGAAAGGACAACCACACCAGGTAAATATTTAAAATATATGTATTCAGGTTAACAGACACCCCCTCTAGTCTTTTTATGAGACTGGAGTTCGAAGTACTTAAGTAACAAGATAGCAATCATCAGTAATAGCACAAATACACGTTTGGGCCCTAGGGGCATACCAAACCATATACCAAAAAAGTGGAATAAGAACCACGACTGGAATAGACACTAGGCCTATAGCCTCTAGAATCGCTGGGACCCCAAGGAACCACCTAAGGTATTGATACAGGGGACCCACGGGGACTGTATGCAGTGTGTAAACACAACCGCGGGTTCCCGTTATCTTCTATGGGCAATGTCGCGGTTGGATATTTAAAGATTAGGGACACTTCTAATCAAGTCAGGACCAAACCCTTTTGGACTTAGGAAGTTCTAGGGCTTGCACCCACGTGAGCACATGAGTACTTGAGTTACCTCACCCAGGGAAGCCGGGTGGATAGGTGTCTTTTGGTGTCGTGTCGCGTCATCGATTTCAATGGAAGCCTGCAAAGAACTGTTGCTGCCGGGAAGAGGAGAAGTGTCCGAAGAGATCCAAGCCTGGATCTAGGATGTAAGGAACCTGAAAGCAGAGGGGACAGAGCCAGTGACCAAGGGAAGGATGGACCAATGCCCACAGATGTCGGGTGCTTCAGGTGAGTTGATGGGTGTCTTGACTCTTCAGCCACGAGGTCTAGGAGGTAATTGAAAAAGTCCATGAGCCGGATTTGAGCTATCCCATGAAGTTTGTCGAGGGCTGCGGTGTCAGCAACCAGAATAGACCCAACAAGCCTTGGCAACGGCAAGTCAATGGAATTCCGAGAAAGGACTGCGGTGCAGACCAGCAAGGTCTGATGGACTCACCCAGTGAGGGTAAGTAAGGGCACGTCAGCAGCAATCAGGAAAGCATAAGCAGAAAAGGAGTTGCCTTCGTGGGGACTTGCTAGCCAACGGGCTATTGATCGCAAAGGAGCCTCAAGCGGTCGCACTTGAAGCTGGTCCACGGGTCACTCATGGAGTGGAGGCCAACAATCATCAATGCAGAAGGTGCTCCAGGCTGGGGCTACTGGGAACCCAAAGCACAACTTCAAGGAGGACCAGGAAGATAGTGTTTCTGCAAAAGTTCATGGTGTCCAGGGGTCATGGTTCCACGTCACCCACGATAGCCACGTGCCTCAGCTTTGCTGTGGACTCAGAGTAGCCTCGGGAAAGTCTGTAAATCTCCCTCTAGTGATGCAAAGAGGTCGGCGTCTGACGGGAGCTTCAGCGATGCAGACCAGTCAGTTGCTTCTTTGGTGCCTGCCAAGCAGGGGAGTCACTCCTTGACCCCAAGGGAGATTTCTTCAGTCTTCTAGTCAGGATAGAATGTCGAAGGTCCAGGATATATGTTGCAGAGTTTTGTACAGGGTAATCTAAAGTCCTAGGGACTGGATTCCTATACTTATAGTAAGTTTAGGGGATAGACTAACTCTAAGGCCCCACCTACGGGTGGGCTTGGAAATAGGGGTGGTTACACCCATTTCCTTTGTCCAGTTTCACACCAGAGCAGGGGCAGGTAGCCCCTGCAACCGGTTTGAACTGGGCTATGCACAGGGACAGCAAACGTGCCCCCAGTGCAGAACTTCAAAGCACCAGAGAGTGCTCCTGCCCAGCCCCAATACACATCAGCCTGTCTGGGGAGGTGGTCACACCTCCCTGGGACAGGAAACCTATTGCCCAGGCCTCCCCTGCTGGAGTTTTGGTCAGCAGCAGGAGGCCAGACCCATGTCTGTGGCAGAGGCATCCATTTTGTGATGCCAGGGCTCAGGAAATTCCTACCGGGTTTAGCCAGTGTGAACATGTCTCTCCCTCTAGAAAAGTGGAACGCTAACCCCGCCACCAGAATTGGCGGGGGGTAGTATTCCAAAGCGTTTGACAACAAACAAGACATGTCTTGATGCAGCCATCCCAAAGTTAGCATTTACCACGAGGTTATAATGCACCTAAGAGTATATGGTATGGCTGTATCACAGAACAGCCATAAGGAAGTATTTCTGAAAGCTGCAGAGTGGCTCAGCTAATGCTTGGGCACCCTCTCACATAAAACCAAGCACTCTGCCTTCAGGATTGTTAAGCCCTGCCATAGGAGTGGCTTATACGTTTATATGTGTCTATATAGGGTAGTGATATACGTAGCCTATACCACAGTAAGGGATGCAAGCACACCCTTACCCAGGCTGCAGTAGCAGACCTGTGGTGTCATTTTGGAGTGCTTCCCAGGGGTGGCATAATATATGCTGCAGCCCCTGGTAGGCATCTGATGTACCTATGCCCTAGGTACATAGTATACCATATACTAGGGGCTTATAGGGCATTCCAGAATCCAATTAGATATGTACCTAATGTACATGGAAACCATTTTACAGAGAAAGCAGATAGACTGGGGCCCTGAATAGCAGGATCCCAGTCCAACTAAGTCATAAACCAGCAAAACACCAGGAAAAAAGTTGGGGCAACTATATAGTCAGATTCCACCTTCCTACATCTATGAAGTGCTGCAATATTACAGTTTTAAGAGAAATACTAAAGACAACATAAATGAAGGAAAATATGCAGTGATTAGTTCAGAAAACTGAGTTGTGATACTCCTGAAAGTAAAGAATTTTACTATTTAGCACGTTTGCAACTCTTCAAGCCTTGGCGTACAGAATTGGAATTACTTGGAGACTTTCAGTACTATGAAGATTCTTTCAATGCATGTAAAGATAGCATTGAATGCAAAGTTTTTGTAAATTATCTAAAAATGTTGAATGAAGAAATTGATCAAGAAGCTACTATTGCAGCTGAGATTGCTAAAGACAGTTCTCAAGACAGTCAAAGTTCTGCTGCACTGAGTCAAGATCCACTAGGACAACCAATTCTTGAAAATGAAGTGGCAATCGCCATGAATGAACTGGAAACAGCAATGCATCAAGCTCAAGAAGATATTATGGACTTAGGAAATTTGTAAGAACAACTAATGTTGAACACAAAGAAATATATTAGCAAGTGAGACAACAGATCGACCATAGTTTTCTTCATAAAAAGAAAGAATGCAAATGCACATCATTTCAACCTATCCGAATGTATGTCAGTGGTCAAGCTGGTACAGGAAAAAGTTTCTTAATTAAAGTTTTGACCAGTTAACTACAGAAAACAACTGACTCACATTTGTCTTGTGTTGTAAATGCTCCAACTGGATTGGCAGCACACAACATTAAAGGAATAACATTACATTGTTTACTAATGCTGCCAATAGAGAATGAAAACAAATTGGAATATCACAAGCTATCTGGAGAAGCTTGTTATGAAGTTTCAAGAGTGCTAAAGAAATTAAAACTTCTGATTATTGATGAGGTGAGCATGGTCTCAAACGTAATGCTTGCCTTTGTGCATTTAAGAATGCAGCAAATTCTGAAAACAGAATATTATGCCTTATTTGGAGGAAAACGTGATAGTTTTTGGAGATCTACTGCAACTCACTCCCGTAAAAGGACAACCAGTATTTAAATAAAACACTTGTACTTGAAGACACCAAAATGTATTTGGGAAGTGTTGAAATTGTTAACATTTGGTCATATTTTGAATACAAAGAACTCTATAAAAATATGCGACAGGCAAATCTTGTTGATTATGTAACTATTCTTCAAGATATAAGAATTGGAGTATTGACAGAACATGGCAAACAAGCTTTACAAAGTCGACTACTTACAAACTTGTTTCAAAATGAAAATATAGTTCCTGAAAAAAATATACAAAAAAAATGCAGAAAATAACTCTATAATCGGCTTAATGCCGACACTGCGCGAGTGTTCTACATTCAATGAAGAGCTTTTAAAGCTGGAAAATTTTCAATAATAAAAATAGAAGCCATTGATAAAATAGAGCATGGAGGAATCAATATTATTTTGACAGAAAAATTGAAAACAAAATTGAATTCTTTAGAAAAATGAATATCTAAAACTGCTGGTTTAGAAAATAATTTATATGTATGTGTAAACTGTCGGGTTATTTTACAGCGTAATTTGGATGTGGAAAAAAGTTTAGTAAATAGAGCAATGGGTAAAGTTGTTGATTTTGTTAATTATCAAAATAGAGATGGAATTGATCAAATTGAAGAAGTAAAACAAATTTGTCGTTGTTTGGTTTGTTTTGTGCTTGTTAAAAACTTGTATGTTCGTAGAAAACAGTTTCCCCTTTCTCTGGCATATGCAGTGACTATTCATAAATCTCAAGGTTTAAGTGTAGACAGTGCTTTGGTGAACATTGGGAGTAGAGTATTTAAAGAGGGTATGGCATATGTTGCTTTGTCCAGAGTCAAAACTTTATCCGGATTGCATTTGATTGATTTTGATGAGAGAAAGATTAGTGCAGATGCAAATTGTGTAAGAGAGTATAATCGGTTAAGAAGATTGTATGCTCCCAAATTAGGTGAATATCCTGTATATGAAAAGCGTGTAGTAGGTCGAAAAAGAAGATATGAGAATATCTGTACTGAAGTTAAAGAGAACAAAAAAAATCAAGATAATGTTGAGATTGCAAGTAAAAACAAAAAGGACACTATTGAAGAGATTGTCAGTTAGATAATAGTTCAGGTATCAACTGCTATGCTAATGCTTTCTAGAAAGTCTGCAACAGCAAATTATGGAGAATCGAGAAAAAAGATTTTGTTTGTTCTTGCATTGTATTTATGAAAAAATTGAGAACTGATAAAAGTAAAATACAAAGGGGCAGATTTACGTTCCCTGGCACATCCCTGCAAATCAGCAGAGATGCGCCAGGGAAGATGCGTCACGCAAGATTGCCCTTGCGCCACCGCAGATGCGCCGCATTTACAATGCGGTGCATCGTGGCGCAAGGACAAGCAGATGCATGACGCATCTGCCGGCGTAAGGTTGGCGCAATGCTGAAGTTGTGTCGCAAGCGCGATGCAACTCCAGCACTGTTCCAACCCGCCTTATCCCTAACATGGTGCGTCACGCCTTACGCCTGCTTGAAGCAGGCGTAAGGATTTGACGCACCAGTGTCGGAAAAGTGACTGCGTGAAATCTAATAGATTTCACGCAGTCACTTTTTCGATGCTTTTTCCGACGTAACGCCCACCCTGCATACATTAAACCTGACGCGGGTTTAATGTGGCGCAGGGCTTTACAACGTGACACATCTCCCTAGATGCGTCACGTTGTAAATGTGTCGCAGCATGGCGCTAGCTTTGCGCCACCGCTGCGTCACAAAAGTGACGCAACGGCGGTGCAAAAGTGGGGCACGCGGTTTATAAATCTGCCCCCAAGTGTTTCTGATATTCGCAATCTTCTGGATATATGTTCTGGTTCTACGCAATTTACACAGAATGTCCAAAAAGATGCTCAGGAATTTCTAATGTTTATGCTTGCAGTATTGGAAGATGAAGGTATACAAATTGAATATCTGTTTGGACTTCCTTATAAATGGGAACATGAATGTGAAAATTGTACATTTACTTCTACTACTAACATACACACTGAAAGATTCATATATTTGACAATACCAGACTCTAAAACAGTGTCTTTCAACAAATTAGTTAAAGCAGCAAATCAAAACATGGAGTATAGCCAATGCAAATCAGAAATGTTATCAACATTATTTATAGAAAGATTTGGACAATATATAATTTTAATGATACAACGTTGTACAGCTGATGGAAGGAAATTGGAAACTTTAATTAAAATATTTGTAGAAAGTCAAATATCAAAATCTGGAAGAACTTTTGTAGCAGCAGCAATTATTTTCCACAATGGTCCTTCTACAACATCTGGACATTGCACTGTCTATTTAAAATGTAATAAAGGATGGACATATTGTAATGATAGTGATTTGGTTTTTAGATATTGTTTGCCTAATGAATTACCAAATTCATACCTACTGTTTTTAAAGCCAAAGTTCTAAGAACATAATTCGGTCTATTGTGAATATGTTAATACGTATTAGTACAATTACTTTGGACAATTTCAGTATGAAGGATTTTTGGAATATCATTTGGCCTTGAGGAAAGATATTAACATCAATTGAGCAGTTTTTCTGGGATACTCTGACAGCAAAAATTCAAAGGACATCATTTAGAGTATATGAAAATTATAAAGAATTGTTGATTGAATTATTGTTTTTGTTCTTTCATATTGTAGTGACACAATTCTCTTAGAAAGAAGCATTTTATATATGTTAGATTTGTATTATATGCTATGTTATTGAGAATGTTGTTTTCATACAATATGCAGAGATATTTGACTATGTTGAAAATATTTTTACACAGATTTTTTTTTAAACAATCTTATTGATAGTTTTTTTTGCCCGCTGTTATGTGATGAGTAACATTGAAATCACTATCTATTGTGAAATTCAATAAATTCTGACAACAGCAAAAAAGGCAAACTAAATACTTTATATCCTGCTAAAATTATGTTGTATTTACAAAATTATAATACTACATATTATAACTGTTTTTTTCTTTGCATTTACAGATCCTAAATCTAAAGTTTGAAAGTTTTTTAAATTTAAATTATAAAAATCAAGTGCTAACATTTTTTTAAATATTTTGATATCTACTACTGTCAAGGTAAGAATAAGTAATCAAAACATTATCCATGCACTATTACATTAAGCTGTGCACTATATATATAAAACCTCTAACCAGTGACTTAGTAAAGTACTACCCGTGCAGCCTAGGACTCCTCCTGTCACTCTCATGCACTTCCTCAATCACCCATCCAGCACTATCTTCTTATCCTATCATTCCGCCAATACCTAAGCATTCATATATTAACCATGTACTCTGTTTGCAGTACTGTTATCATTACAATTACTAGTGATGTACTTATGGAGTGGCCTAGCCAATAACACAAGTACACCCACAATATTCTCTGCACTATGCATGCAGACCTCTAACCACATACATATTATTAGAACACACTTCTAAATATTAAGGTACTACCCATTCCGTCTAGGATTCCTCCAGTCACTCCCATACACTTCCTGAATCACTCATCCAGCACTATCTTCTTATCCTACCACTCCGCCAATAGCTAAGCACTTATAAATTGACCAGGCACTGTCTTTGTAGCACTGTAATCATTCCAATTACTAGTGATGTACTTATGGAGTGGCCTAGCCACTAACACGAGTACACCTACAATATTCTCTGTCACTCTCATGCACTTCCTCAATCACCCATTCACACTTTCCTAAGCACCTCCAATCTAATATCCTCCTCGTATATTAGAAATACTCGTGTAATAATGCACGCACTAGTGATGCTTTCATATAATCTCCATTCACTACTAATGCATCCTATCACTCAATCATACTCTACAGATATACTCAAGCAAACTTTCAAACATTATCATGCAATTATTCTTCTTTTTTTAACCAGATAAGGTCGTTCTGAGAAGAACTTTATTTTTCTTCTTTTTTCTTTTATTTTTTTTGTGTTTTTTGAACAATTTTGATTTTTTTTTAGGTGTTTTTTAAAAATATTGAACAAAAAAAGCAACAAAGTAAACTATGAACTTTTGGAATTAATTATTATTCCAACAAGAAAAAATTAATTAATTAACATTTGTGATTTCTCTGTGCAGCACACACAGCATCGACAGACTGTTCTACATAACAGATCACCTTTTTGCATTTAAAGCAGCGCTGCTCCAAAAAAGCGAATTCAGGCCTAATATTCAGAGGAGGTGTGGATGATGATGCTCCTGAGGTGCTTGCAACACCCGGTGGCGGATTCTCTGCTGCACGTCGCATTTCTTCCCATGCAAAATTCTGGGGATGAATAGTATGAAGGTGCTTGTACATACAAGCTGTACCTCAAGAGTGTTTCTTATTGCTGTCTCTTAACAGCACCTTGTCTCACAGCTTGCATGTCACCTTTGTTGCATTTACTTTTTTTTTGTCCTTCAGCAAAAGTAAAGAACTTCCACACCACTGACTCTGGTCTCGTCTGGGGTGGGGCCTCCTCTAACACCTTGTCAGGACTGAGGTGGTGAGTGCCTGTATGTGTGGGAAATTCAGAAACGCGAGTAAGCGTTTTCAAGCATCAGTTAAATACCCACATTGGGGAAGACAGCACGCTTCAAGCAAGAGATTGTTAACCAGCTTAGTCAAGAACTTGCAAATGGTGCAGGAGACAGTCAGAGGATTGGATATGACAATCTTGGGTCAGCGCTCTAGTGTTTCCCAGCGTGCGAGCGCCAGGAGATTCAAACGCGCTTGTTTCAGCGAGGAAAAGCGCACTTCAACTGTAGCTTGAGACGCGCTGCGTCTTACTTCAGAGTTTGTCGTCTGAAGATAATTGGTTTGGCGCGTGGAGGAGTTTCTTGGTTCGGAGTCCGGCTGGCAGCATTCTTTTCTTCCTGTGGGTGCCAGCACAAGCACTCGAATTAACGCATGCGCGACGAAAGCAGCATTTTTCTTCATCTTTTGAGAGTCAGCACAAGCAGTCAGAATTAACGCATGCGCGACGAAGGCAGCTATACTCTAGTCAATGCGCAGACTGCAAACGCGTAACACCCCTTTTTTCTCTCTCCAGAAGGTATTTGACAAGAGAGCGTTTCCGCATGTTTTGGTGTTAATATGCTTCACAAGTAAGAGTCCGCAAATGAATCTATTACATCGTTTGAGTAAGCCAGTAACCAGTGGATTTCAGCTGGAAGATAAGGTACCGTTATTAGTAAATTACAAGGACTAGTCATTATTTATGGACTCAGTAGCTGGAAGCTAGAAAACTATTCTTTGGTATCACAAGACTTTATTTACAAGAAAATTTGTGCAAGGTCAATACAGTTACAAGACTGAATTTGAGTATAGATCCAGCAACTAATAAGAGGTATTCCTAGAGACTTATAGAGGATATCTCTTCTACAAGAGAGAAGCAAAAGCCTTGGACTGTGGGGTATGAAAGTTAAATGATTAGTAACAAGCAGTAGAGGGAATAGATAGAATGTTTGTTGCATGATTTTGTTTCTTCCCTATGCAGATGCAGTACATCTAGTCCCGCGCAGTGAAGCTGAGGTGCAGGCGGTGTCCAGTGAACATATCCTCCAAGGCAGTCTCTCTTTCTGTCCACTTCCCCTTTCCCCCCTGCTGTTGCCATCACCAGGATTGTCTTGCTGGTGGGGGTACTGGCGGTGGGGCGTTGGGACCATCGTCGACTCCTGTGGAGGTTGTTGGTATCTTGACACACCTCTTCATCTGAAGAAACGTGAACTTCTCCCTGCTGAGACGCCATTGCAAGTTTTCAGGTTTAAATCAACACCAAAAAAAATCAAATAACTTCTAGAAGGAGAAGAGATGTTTCCCTTAAGCTGCTCCAAGAAGAATGAAGAAAATGGGTGGGGTCCTTCAAGTCTTACAGTGGGAAATATAAGGAACCAATCAAAATCCTTTTTTTTAAGGTCACATGGGAGTTGCGCACCGAGTGCGCACGATGAAGGCACCGGACGCGACTCCGCGCAAATATATTTAAAAATAATATACGTTTATTTCAAGTAGAAATATATCATTTTTATAAATACATTAGAAAATCACTTGCCCTAATATGTATATTAAAGATACATACATATCATTTTAGAATATAATTTTATTTTGCGGGAGTCGCGCCCCCAGCGTGCCCCAGCACATATATGATGTCACGTGGGGCCCACCACCGCGCAAGTAATGTGCATGTGTGGCGAATATGTGGAAGAATGATTCGCGCACTGGTCGCATACCAATCGCGCATACCCCGTAAGATTATACGTATATGACGTAACTGAAAAACAAGCACCTGTCGCATACCATACATAAATCCTTCACGACTTTTCCAAAATGGCGGCTAGAATACGCGCACCCACCGTGGTAAGTACGTTTTAGTTGTGCGACTCCAAAACAAATTTGGACAAAAATACATTTAAAAAGGAAAATAATATAAATATATTGAACAATGATGTAGTTTTACTTATTGTATTTTTTTTGCAATTTTCAGAAAAATATATAATGTTGTTAAATAAATAATATATTTATAAATACCATTTAAAAAACCTATGAAATTCACTGAAAAAATCATAGGTTTGAGGGACTTTATAGTTAGAAATTAGCATTAAAAAACCTTTGAAATTCACTGAAAAAAACATAGCTTTCAGGGACGTTATAGTTAAAAATTAGCATTTAAAAACCTTTGCAATTCCATGAAAAAACAATAGGTTTCAGGGGTGTTATAGTTAGCTGGACATTTCACTCGTACAAAACCATAGAAATTCCTCCGTTATAGTTAGTTCTGCTAACTATAACTTGCGCGCCCGCAATGCACTTCTGATGATGTCACATATTACATCATTCATGACATGGTCAGTGACATCACTGATAACATCACTGATGATATTACTGATGACATCATCCATGTGACAATCTGATACACCTCATCACACACTAGTATAACCTTTGATCACTCAGTGTAAAATGCAGAGTACCATATTTAAAACCATTGATATGCCAATACCAGTTACTACATACCCACTCACTGATTCCTAAGTCTACACACACAACTGCCCATTCACCCACAGAATCACTTATACATACAGTGACTGATCAATAGAACACTTTCAAATGCACTCATAAAGCTATATAGACATTGACACATCAGCAGTCATGCTAGTCTGTTATGCAGTCATCCAACTCACTCACGAAATGAATTAATCACACTTACATTTACTCACCTACACATTTATACCCACAACACCTCATTTATTCATACACATAGTAACTCATAGTTACTTTGTTATAAAATCACTATTACAATTATACACTCATGCATACAGTCACTCTCACAATCACTGACTCTTACGTATACTTATTTATATACACCAACTCTCACATACAATGGCTTTTATTTTTGTACTTCGTTGGAGATGTAGCAGTGAGACATATATTCGCTCACCAACACACCCATAAACACACTCAGTCACCCAAACAACTGTTTCCACATGCACTCTTAAACTTATACACCTAGTCAATCAACCACTCACACATCTATGCACAGTCAGACACCCCATACTCAACCACCCACACACTCAGTCTCCCATACACATACTGTGCCAACTAATCAATAACTAATATAGACAAACATGTAGCTAGTGACCAACTGATACAGCAGGTTACACAACAACATACAGAGTGATACAGACATTTAAACAGTTTAGTCACTAACCCATGTATTCAGTGAGACACTTTTAATTACTCCCTTAAACAGTCAGTCACACAGCTACTAAATCCTCTAGCCAAACACCTATATATCCACTCATTGTTCAATACAGATTGGTGTATATATATAATACATATTTAAATTTCAAACAAAACCACATTCACTGGATGATGTCATCAGTGACGTCATCAGTGATGTCATTTGAGATGTCATCAGTGATGTCATCAGTGATGTCACTGACCATGTCATGAATTATGTAATATGTGACATCATCAGCAGTGCATTTTGGGCAGGCAAGTTATAGTTAGCAGAACTAACTATAAAGGAAGAATTTCTATGGTTTTGTGCAAGCGAAATGTCCAGCTAACTATAACACCCCTGAAACCTTTCTTTTTTCCAGTGAATTTCAAAGGTTTTTTAAATGCTAATTTCTAACTATAATGTCCCTGAAACCTATGTTTTTTCAGTGAATATATATATATATATATAATATTTTTTTTGGGGGGGGGGGATTGAGGGGTCCAGATTAAAGCACTTTGCAAAACGTCATTTGAATATTTTACAGCAATGCGCAAAATAATATCTACTCACCTGTGTGTATTTTCCATCATGAGTGGCACAGCTATGCAGGTACTAACTGTATTTATTGTTAATAGAAATGAGGACTTCCAGTTTTTACATCAATTTCACTGGCCGTGCATTCTGGGACTTGTATTCCTAAATTAGTCACGTGAGGCATAATAACTTAAAAGCACGCAGGTGCGCAGTAAGCAGTTTGAAAGTTTTCCTTCTGCCTGTGAGCAAGGCCGGATGAGGGTGAAACGTTTGGCATTTGGGAGGAATCTGCAGTGCAAAGACGTTCAATAAATGCCGTTTTCTGCCAGCAATCGGCCTCTGTTGTTTTTGTGATATATATATATAATAATGACGTCACATATTACATCATTCATAACATGGTCAGTGACATCACTGATGACATCTCAAATGACATCACGGCAGCAGGGCTCACAAATCAGATGCAGTGGTGATTGCAGATGACACAGTCTAGTAGGCAAAACACATTGCTCCCACTGTGGTCTGCCCAGACCACGCATTATCACAGGCTGCGCACCCGCTGAGCGCCAAAGGTACCACTAACTCAGTGCACCACAAGTCAACACCAGGTGGCCTTATCAAGGCAGAATTCATTAGTCAAAAGATATTACTCCCAGTGCAGCCCGACCTGACCACGTAACAACGCTGGGTGCGCACACGCTGAGTGCTCCATGTGCCACTAACTGTGCAGCTCAACTCAACGCCACATGGCTGTGGGCCCATCCTGACCACTGCCTCCGGCCTACACAGGGTTAGCACGGTTTACAATTCAAGATTGGTAGCAATGCAAATTGTGTAAGAGACTATAATGGGTTAAGAAGACCAAATGCTCCCAAATCTGTGCAGCTCATGTCAACGCCATGTGGATATGGGCCCTTGCTGACCGCTGCCTCCTGCCTACACTGTGGACAGCAGGGATCACAATACTGGTGGAGTGGCAATTCCAGATGATGCAGTCCAGTAGCCAAGACACATTGCTCCCCATGCCGCCCCACGGACCATGCATCATCGCAGAGTGTGCACACGCTGAGTATCAGAGGTACCACTAACTCAGTGCACCACAAGTCAATGCTATGTGGACTTAATAGGGCAGAATTCATTAGACAAAAGACATTGCTACCAGTGTGCCCCCCTCGGACCACGCATCATCGCAGAGTGTGCACACGCTGAGCACCAAAGGTACCACTAACTCAGTGCACCATAAGTCATTGCCACATGGCTTTATTAAGGCAGAATTCAGTAGGCAAAAGTCATTGCTACCAGTGTGGCCCACTCGGACCACGCATCATCGTAGACTCCACAAAAGATGCTTCGTTCGCGTGCCACTAACTCAGTGCACCACTTATCATCGCTGGCTTCACACACGCTGAATTCCAATGCCTGTTCTGCTGTACTAAACGCCACGTGCCTGTGTGCCCTTCCTAAATGCTGCCTCCTGCCTACACGGCGGCCAACAGAGCTCACAATTAAATGAACTTTTCAATCATTAATTAAAAGTGCAGTACTCAAATTGGTATAACTTCCCTCAAAACCTACACAATATCCTTTTAGTATCCTTGCTTCAAGAACTTGTTTTACATCAGTTATAGCTTTAGTATAAGAACCAAATTCATCTTGCAAGTCCAAACGAACACTGAATGGCATTCTACACTGCGGACAGCGCAGCTCACAATTTGAACTATAACGTCCGTGAAATCTACATGATTCGACAATGTATTCCATAGATATTTCATCTCTTCGTGGACCCTTTATGATAGAATGTTTTGTGTATGATTTCAGATCTGCCGCCCTACCTCAGTGAACATAAGTAATGGACTCTTTACGATAGAATCTTTTGTGTATTATTTCACATCTAGTGCCCTTACCTTACTGCAGCACAAGTCATAGACCCTTTATGATTGAATCTCTGTGTATGATCTGATAATTACTTTTGTACTTGTTACCACCACCAACCATTCCTGGAGCACTGACTTACACTCACCCCACATGCACCCAGCATACATGTCACTGGACATGTGACCACGGTAATAAAAAGGAGATGAGCGCATGTGCCCGTACCCAGTTCAACTATCTATCTGTGTCCGTGTTTCATTATGTTTACTGGATGCTGCCCCTGGGCCCTACCTCATTACATTCTGCTGTACACAGCGTATGCAACCATGTTACCTCTGGCAGTGGGAAAAAGATTGATTATGTAACTTTGTCTTGCTCGTTGTACAAGTACGTACGTACAGACTGGATCATTAGAGTACTGCAAGGAGAGTGTATAGTCAATTTATCAGTGCGTGGGGATTGCCAGAGGTTTTCTTTTTTTTGTTGCATATTTATATAGCGCAAACTCAACCCGAAGGTATTGGAGCGCTTTACACGAGCACCGTATGTACATTACACATTCAGGCAGGTGGAGATTAAGTGATGTGCCCACAATCACAGGATGTGGACGCGATCCCGAAGCTCGAACCCTGGTTTCCAGCACCAAGGTCGGCAGTCTAGCCGACGGATGATATAAGTACATATGTTGGCACAGCCTAACTCCGAACACGAGCTTCGCTCTAATTGGCTGCCCTCCATGTCCCAACGAATGCAACCTGAACTTTCGATGGCCGTCTATTGATACAACTACAACACTCCAGTGAATGTGCAATAAATATTCACATCCACAGAAATACGTCATGTCCACAATCTTTCATGTGTGGAACTATAAATCAATGTAGGGTCAGTTATTCCCCGTACCTTCTATGTTGGCCATGTTGTGGGACTTCAATCACAGAATGACACATTTGCGCTTGCGACCTGGGTGACGGCAGCACTACAACACGGACACCCGCATCAGTTAATTCCTCATATGCCTCATGACGGAACCCTGCCCATAGCTCCACAGTCATTCTTCACAGCCTCACACAGAAATGGCATATGCCACGACAGCCCATTCGGCTTATGCTTGCAGGGAAGGAAAACAACACTACATGGCCCACATTTTCATTGTAGTGATCTGCTGGTCACAGGTCTAGTTCCCAGCACGCCACAGCCACTCCCTCACGGCTGCTATACACCCACACCACAACCATCCAGCACGTGCATCACTGGGCATGTGACCCTGCCAATAAAAAAAAACAGGCGCACATGCTCGACGCCATTTTAGAGTTGCTCGCAGCGAATGCACTGGGGCCGGCACAGGCACACAGCCACAAAACAATGAATTTCGGTCCACTTTGGTAAGGGCATTGTAAGTGCTGAGCGGGTGTGGAGCCTGCGGTGATGGCCCATCACGGTGGTCCGTACACCTCAACTATTGTGTGCCCTGCTAGACCGCAGTGTAGGCCTGAGCCATGCACCAGGGGCACGTACCGCCACGTGCATGCCCTCACTAGTCACTGAGTTAGTGGCACCACAAGGAATGAGCGGGTGAGCAACCTGCGATGACGATGGCTGCACGAGTATGTCCTCTGCCATGGCGATATCAAGACTCAGCACCAAGTATGAGACGTCTGGCTTGCAGAATGGGGCTGCATGATGTGGAGGGTGCCCTGTCCCCGAAAAGGTGAGCAGGGAAGCCTGAGTACGCAGCGGCAGACAGATACCTCTCGGCGGTGGGAGTGGATGAGTTGCAGCAGCTTGGATATAAAAACGAGTCACAGCGGTTAGTCGTACACAGTCGTATATACCCTGACTTTACCCTGTATTATTGCATTTTGATTTTTTTTTCCAATAGCAGAACAGTTTTTAGAGTCAGTCAAATGTCCGTCACTCCCACATCTGTAGCAAAGTAGTTGACTATATATTTTTTCATACTTTGTACCCTTAAATTTACCATCAAATTTTGACAACCTTTCCTTTCTCTCTTTTTTTTTAAGAAGGTAAGGTGTGTTAGGAACATCGAAGCATGCAGACACGAGCGTGACATTCCTCTCACAGCTCGTGGCTACCTCGCGTCGCTTTGGGAATGTTATGTTTTAAATGTGAGAAGGTTGGGAGGTAGAAGTTAACGGGGGTTCACTATTCTTCCTTTATACTTGCTGCTTAAAAGACGTGTTATGAGGATCAATCCACATCAAGAGAATTACCGTCTCTGTCTTTTCATTCCTGCATACTGGACTTTCCTACAATTACTAATTCTCTACTATCTTTCAGATGTGGACCTTTAGGGTGCTCTGTGTCCCTGCACGTGGTTGGAGACACCGGTGACAGGAAGGTGAGCTGCGAAGATTTTCTCCAGTGTCACTCTTCCTCTTTCTCTCTCTCTCTTCCTCCCTCCTTTGATGGACGCATGACGCACAATCTTATCTTACTTCTTATCTAACAGGCTGTGTTTCACGAAATGGCGTCCCCCCAACACCACCAGAGATCTATGCCTGTTGAACCTGCGAAGATGCGTGGGCATCCTGAACGCCTGAGAAGGTTGCTTTGGCATGAGGTGGACCCTCTTACGCACACACCAGTGGCGGAAGGTGAGCAGAGAGGGTTCTTTCCGAAGCAGTGAGCAGTCACCTCTGGGCGGTGGGAATGGATAGTGTGCAGCAGCCTGGGTGCACAGGAGCGGGCAAACACCTCTAGGCAGTGAGAGTGGATGGGGTGGTGCAGTCTGGGTGCGCTGGATTGGTCAGTAACCTCTGAGCAGTGGGAGTGGATGGGGTGCAGCAGTCTGGGTGTGCACGAACGAGCAGTCACCTCCGGGCAGTGGGAGCGGATGGGGTGCAGCAGTCTGGGTGCGCAGTAACGGGCAGTCACCTCCAGGCAGTGGGAGTGGATGGGGTACAGCAGTCTGGGTGCGCAGGAACGGGCAGTCACCTCTGGGCAGTGGGAGTGGATGGGGTGCAGCAGTCTGGGTGCGCAGGAATGGGCAGTCACCTCTGGGCAGTGGGAGTGGATGGGGTGCAGCAGTCTGGGTGCGCAGGAACGGGAAGTCACCTCAGGGCAATGGGAGTGCATGGGATACAGCACCCTGAGCACAAAAGAGCGCACATACACCTTCTTGCAGTGGGATTGGATGGGTAGCAGTAGCCTGGGTGCGCAGAGGCGAAACAGTGAATTATCGCGTGTGCAGTTGTATGAACTCTACAATTACTAATTCTATACTATCTTTCAGATCACTAAAACTTGAGGGTACACTATGACTCGGCACCTGGTTGGACACACACCGGTGGCAGAAGGTGAGCAGAGAGGGTTCTTTCCGCAGCAGTGAGCACTCACATCTGGGCGGTGGGAGTGGATAGTGTGCAGCAGCCTGGGTGCACAGGAGCGGGCAAACACCTCTAGGCAGTGAGAGTGGATGGGGTGCTGCAGTCTGGGTGCGCTGGAACGGGCAGTAACCTCCGAGCAGTGGGAGTGGATAGGGTGCAGCAGTCTGGGTGCGCAGGAACGGGCAGTCACATCCGGGCAGTGGGAGTGGATGGGGTGCAGCAGTCTGGGTGCGCAGGAACAGGCAGTCACCTCTGGGCAATGGGAGTGGATGGGTTACAGCACCCTGAGCACAAAAGAGCGCACATACACCTTCTTGGAGTGGATGGGTTGCAGTAGCCTGGGTGCGCAGAGGCGAAACAGTGAATTATTGCGTGTGCAGTTGTATGTACTCTACAATTACTAATTCTATACTATCTTTCAGATCACAAAACTTGAGGGTACACTATGACTCGGCACCTGGTTGGACACACACCGATGGCAGAAAGGTGAGCTGGGAAGATTTTCTCCAGTGTCAACACTCCCTCTCCATCTCTTCCTTTCTCTCTCTCTGGGGCATATTATCAATTCCCTTATCGCTGCCTTATCGGCACTTTTCTGCTGATAACGCTGCAATATGTGCATCGCTGCATTATCAAGGCAGCGTTAAGGCAATTAACGTGGCTTAAAGCCATGTTAATTGGCTTAGCGCTGCCTTGGTAATAACGTCCCTTTCATGATAAACCTATCCTGAAAGGGGGCGTGCAGTGGGTGTTGCGCTGGGCGTACCACCGCAACACCCATTCACTTAGACGCTGCCACCTATTATCAAGCTTGGCAATATTAGGAGGCAGCGCCGAACTTAAGACCAGAAAAATTCTGGTCTTAAGGTTACAAAGACTTATGCAGCACACATGGAAAAAGCAAAATGCTAAGGTGTCTTTATGTACGGGCAGGTGTCCCTTCCTATACATAAACAAATCTCTTTTAAAAAAAAGCCAATTTGTAACTTACATGTGTGCTGCATGAAGCAGCACACATGTAAGTTACAACATGGCATTTAAGGTTTATTTATGTGCAGGAAAGAACTCCTTCTTCTACATAAACAAACCATCCATCCTCACAGACACCTACGATGGTGGTAACTTGTAAAAGTTATCGTCATCTCAAGGGGAAACGCTAGGCAGCACCATATCCTTGGTAATATGTTGCAGCCTAGTGTTTCTGAAGTGGCGAAGAGAGGCATTAAGCCAAGACGGCTAATGCCTCTCTTCGCCACTTTGTTGATAATATGCCCCTCTATCTCTTCCTCTCTCTCACACTGTTTCTCTCTTTTTTCCGCTCTCATACTGTTTCTCTCTTTCTCTCTTCCTTGTATCTCACTCTTTCTTTCTCTCACTTTCTCTTTCTCTCCCTTCCTCTCTCTCACTCTTTCTCTCTCTTCCTCTCTCTCACTCTTTCTCCATCTCTCCCTCTTTCTTCCTCTCTCACACTCTTTCACTCTTTCTCCCTTCCTCTCTCTCTCTTCCTCTCTCTCACTCTTTCTCTCTCTCTATTCTCTCTCACACTGTTTCTCTCTTCCTCGTATCTCTCTCTTTCACTCTCTCACTCTTTCTCTGTCTTACTCTACTTTCTCTGTCTTCCTCTCTCTCACACTGTTTTTTTCTTTCTATCTTCCTTGTATCTCACTCTTCCTCTCTTTCCCTCTTTTTCTCTCTCCTTTGCTGGACACATGATGCACCACCTTATCTTTCTTTTTGTCTTGCAGGCTGTAATTCACAAATTGTCGAGGGATGACACGCCATCGATCTACATAGTTTTATTTGTTGTTGTTTTGTTTTAACCCCCTGAGCGGTTCCGCTATGAGCATCGGTTGGGCTGTGCTTATGACGGAACCTCTCCGTCATGAGCACAGCCCCTGGGGGGAGCACTGGCACCACATAGGGGGATGGCAGCGAGCCCCCCCACGCTACCCCATGACGTCAGTGCGCACAGTGCGTGCCGACATCATCAGGAAGCGCTGGACGCGCTAGAAATCACTTCTTTCCAGCGTGTCTAGAGAAGGAGGTAGGTGTTTTGTCTCTGGTGGGGTGGGGGGGCCAAATCAGGATGCCTTGAGGCATCGGGGGAGAGGAAAGAGTATTTCCTCTTCCCTGATGTCCCAATGCAGGGCATTCCTGCTTCATGATTGCGCACAGCTTCGCGATCGTGGAGCAAGAATGCCCCACTAGACACCAGGGATGTTGTTTTTTTGGAAAAGGAAGCGACCCCTTGGGCAAGGGTCACTTCCTATGGGGGCCAATTTTAATTACAATTTAAATTAAGACTTTTCTGCCCCCCCATGGGGACAGATCTGACATTTTTCGGCTGTTTCTGGATCCGGGGGGGGCAGAAAAGCCCACTAGACCCAGGGGTTAGCTGTGTAATTTAAATGGAAGCGACCCCTTGGGCAAGGGTCGCTTCCAGGGGGACCATTTTCTTTGTTTGGATATTCTGCCTCCCCTGGGGGCATATCGCCTTGTTTTTTTGGCCTTTCTGCCCCCAGAAACCCCCACTAGACACCAGGGCATTTAGTTAAAATGTGATGGAAATGACCCCTTGGGCAAGGGTCACTTCCAGGGGGCCATTTTATTTTATAATGGGAATTCTGCCCCCCGGGCGCAAATCAGCCCGTTTTTAGGCCTTTCTGCCCCCAGAGGGGGGGCAGAAACCCCCACTAGACACCAGGGACTCATTTTAAAAATGAAATGGGAGTGACCCCTTGAGCCACGGTCGCTGCTAGGGGGCATAATGTTTTTGTATGCATATTCTGCCCCCCCTGGGTACAGATTAGCCTGGTTTCTTTTGCCTTTCTGACCGGGGGAGGGCAGAAAACCCCACTAGACACCAGGGACTTATTTTAAATTTAAATAGAAGCAACTCCTTGGCCAAGGGTCACTTCCAGGGGGCAGATAGGGGGCAGATCAGACTAAGTTTGTGCCCTTCCTGCCCCCGGAAGGGACAGGAAACCCCACTAGGCACCAGGGATTTTCTTTTGTGAGTAATGGAAGTGACATGGTTGCTTCCTGCGGACAGATCTGCCCCTTTTTTGGCCTTTCTGCCCTAGGCGGGAGGGGGGGGGAGGCAGAAAACCCTACTAGACACTAGGGATTTATTACTTTTGCAAGGGGGCATATTTCTGACGGCTGTTTTCTGCCCCACCTGAGGGGCAGATTGGCCTGGCAGACAACCTCAGCCGATCCCTTGGGCAAGATCACTCCCTAGTTTTCTCAGCCCTATTTGAAGGCCCATCTGGCCGATTGACCATTTGGGTAGTAACATAACGTGTTATAATGTTAATTGATTTATTTTTTGTGAATTGCAATTGTAATGCTTTATTTTTCCTTTTTTGTTCTAGGTGAAGGCTTTTGCTCTTTAGACTGTTCCAGGTTGCATTTTCGTTACTGGTGCTTCTGCTGTTTGTGTAGTTGTATGTGTTTGGTAAGAGACTTTTTTTTGTAAAATGTAAATGAGTTTCATTTATCTGCATGAATTTGTTTTTTGCAAATGGTGTAATAATAGCAATATGTTTGGCTTCTGTTTTTTGAGTGTCAAAAACTTTTTTCATTTGTGCTCGATGTGTATTTTATCTTTGGTTTTTGCTGTGTCTCTGCAGAGTAGGTGCTGGTGACTGTAGCTGTCTCTTGTAAGTGAATTGTATAGTTTTTGAGTATATAGATCTCTGTGATAAAGGCACACATTTTTTACTTACTTGTTTTGCATAGTGTTGGTTGTTGTTGACTTGTTTGTGCAGTCTCTTTTCTTATTAAGGGTAATGGCTAGCCGCAGGATTACTGCTCAGCAGGTTGTTGGTATGCTTTTTGAGTCTTCCTCTGACCATGGTTCAGAGACTGACTCTGCATCTGAGGCAGAGGAGGCAGGGGACGATTCTGGCAGTGAGTTTTCTCTCCACATGGCATCATCGGATGATGAAGATACTCTTAGTGCAGATGAAGATACTCTTAGTGCGGATGAAGTGCCAGTGTTCGAGGAGGAGATTGAAGTGCCGATAGTGCAACAAGAGGCATCTGGGCTGCAGCCTGGGGCTGCAAGGCTTCCCGTTGGTATAGTGCAGCAAGAGGCATCTGGGGCTGCAAGGCTTCCCGTTGGTGTAGTGCGGCAAGAGGCATCTGGGCTGCAGCCTGGGGCTGCAAGGCTTCCCATTGAAAGCGCTGACCTCTGGGTTGCCCCAGGCATGTTGCAGCCGACATTGCCAGACTTTACTGGTGTTCCAGGGTGTAGAGTGAATACTGAAAACTTTTTGCTGATACATTTTTTTCAGTTGTTTATGGATGATGTGTTTTTGGCAGAGATTGTTGAGCAGACTAATTTGTATGCCGAACAGTTTTTGAGGGACAACAGTGCCAGTCTTAAGCCCCACTCTAGAGCTACCTGGTGGACTCCCACAAATCTGGAAGAGATGAAGAAGTTCTTGAGTTTAACTTTTTTGATGGGCTTGCTAAGGAAGCCATCAATGTCTTCATATTGGTCTACTAGTCCCTTGATGGTAACTGTTATTTTTCCAGCAGTCATGAGTCGTGATAGGTATTTGCTTCTGCTTCGGATGATGCATTTTGTCGATAATTGTTTAGCGTTGCCACGAGATCACCCTGAATGTGACCGTCTTTTTAAGATTCGGCCTGTCATTGATCACTTTGTTGATCGATTTTCTGAGATCTATGCTCCAGGGAAAGAAATTGCAGTGGATGAGTCTTTGGTGTTGTTCAAGGGCTGCTTGGTTTTTCGGCAATACATTCCTAGTAAGTGGGCACACTATGGAATTAAGCTGTATATGCTGTGTGACAGTAGGACTGGATATGTCTCTAATTTCAGGGTGTACACAAGTAAGGAATCCAGGATTAACCCCCCTGGTTGTCCGTTCACTTTTGGAGTGACTAATAAAATTGTGTGGGAACTTGGTAGAGGATTTTTTAACAAAGGCCAGCATTTATATGTAGATAACTTCTACTCTGGTGTGCGGTTGTTCAGGAAAGTGGACACTGTTGCTTGTGGCACAATCCGCTCTAACCGTAAAGGTTTCCCAAAATAACTTGTTTGTCAAAAGCTTGTGCGGAGACAGTGCAGTGCATTGCGTTGCGAGGAGTTTCTAGCTGTGAAGTTTTCAGACAGGAGAGATGTCTACATGCTGACTACCATCCATGATGAAAGCACTGCACCTGTGACTGTTTGGGGTCAGGTTGCTGAAGCGTGCAAACCTGTATGCATTTTAGACTATAATTGGCACATGGGGGATGTTGACAGAGTAGATCAGAGGTTGGAACCTTACGCTGCTCTTCGTAAGGCTTACATTTGGTACAAGAAGTTGGCTATCCATATTTTCCACTTGGCAACCTTTAATGCTTTTGTTGTGTTCCAGGACTGTTGTCCTGAGTCAAAGATGACTTTTGCTAAGTTTCAGGAGTCTGTTTTAGGCAGCCTTGTTTTAGTGGAACAGGCAAGTGTTCCTAGACTTGGAGTGGTGGAGGATGTTGCTAGAATGAAAGATCGCCACTTTCCTGATCACATTCCTCCCACACCCTCAAAAGACTTTCCCAGTAGGAGATGTAGAGTCTGTTGGCGAAGAGGTATGCAGAAGGAGACTAGTATGTATTGCCCCAAGTGTCCTTCTAACCCTGGGCTGTGTGTGCCTGCTTGTTTTAGAATGTACCACATGCAAAATACTTTTTGGGGAGCATCCATGAGTGGTAAAGTAAACTGCCTGGCCTCTATTGTTTAATATTTTTTGTTCAGTTTCAAGGTTGGCATTTGTGTAGTGTATTTAGTTTCAGTTTTTGTGTTAGTAGATTTGTATATATTTGCAATTTGTTTGTGTTTTCTTATTTATATAAAAATAAATCCTACATGTGATTGCGGTGTGGGTGGAGTGGCACTTGTCTGGCAGTATGCGTGGTCTGGCGCTTGGCTGGCGGTGTGTTTGGATTGGCACTTGGCTGGCGGTGTGTTTGTACTGGCACTTGGTTGGCGGTGTGGTGTGCGTGGACTGGCGCATGGCTGATGGTGTGCTGTGCGTGGACTGGTGTTTGGCTGGTGGTGTGGAAAATTTGTGTGAGCCCAGTGATGCCACAACTTTCCCACACAAAAATGTGTGAAAAAAGGGATTTTTTCAGCTAAAATTGAGGTTTGCAGGGGATTCTGGGTAAGGAAAAGTTGGGGGATCCATGCAAGCCATACCTCCCTGGAAGCCTCCGGGTGTCTAGTTTTCAGAAATGTGTGGGTTTGGTAGGTTTCCCTAGGTGCCGGCAGAGCTAATGTTCACAAACTACAGCTAAGCACTTTGCCAAAAAAGGGTCATTTTTCACTGCGAAATTGAGGTGTGTTCACGTTGCGTTTTGCACCATTTCCTGTCGCGTGCACTAGGCCAACCCACACAGGTGAGGTAACATTTTTCTTGTAAGACTATGGGGAACGCGGGGTGGGTGGGAATTTGTGGATCCATGCAGATTCCAGTACTTTCCACCACAGAAATGTGGGAAAATGCATTTTTTTTGCCAATTTTTTAGGTTTAGGTTTGCAAGGGATTATGGGTAACAGAACCTGGTCGGAGGCAGCTAAGTCCCCCCATCCTGGATTTCCCTGGGTGTCTAGTTTTCAAAAATGTATAGGTTTGCTAGTTTTCCCTAGGTCCCAGCAGACCTATGGTTCAAAAACGACAGCTAGGCACTTTGCCAAAAATGGGTCATTTTTCACTGCGAAATTGAGGTGTGTTCACGTTGCGTTTTGTGCCGTTTCCTGTCGCGGGCACTAGTCCGACCCACAAAAGTTAGGTACCATTTTTCTCAGAAGACTTTGTGGAACGCGGGTGGGTGGAAATTTATGGATCCACTTAGATTCCAGACTTTCCACCACAGAAATGTGGGGAAAATGTGTGTGTTTTGTTTACACTTTTTTAGGTTTGCAAGGGATTCTGGGTAACAGACCATGGTGGGAGGCAGTCAAGTCACCCCATCCTGGATTCCCCTTGGTGTCTAGTTTTCAAAAATGTATAGGTTTGCTAGGTTTCCCTAGGTGCCGGTAGAGCTAGGGTTCACAAACTACAGCTAGGCACTTTGCCAAAAAAGGGTCATTTTTCCCTGCGAAATTGAGGTATGACCATGTTTTGTTTTGCGCCGTTTCCTGTCTCGGCCACTAGGCTGACCCACACAAGTGAGGTATCATTTTTCTCATAAGACTTTGGGGAACACTGGGTGGGTGGAAATTTGTGGATCCACGCAGATTCCAGAACTTTCCACCACAGAAATGTGGGGAAAATGTGTTTTTTGGACAATTTTTTAGGTTTGCAAGGGATTCTGGGTAACAGACCCTGGTGGGAGGCAGTCAAGTCACCCCATCCTGGATTCCCCTGGGTGTCTAGTTTTGAAAACTGTATAGGTTTGCTAGGTTTCCCTATGTGCCGGCAGAGCTCGGGTTCAAAAACTACAGCTAGACACTTTGCCAAAAAAGGGTCATTTTTCACTGCAAAATTGAGGTGTGACGATGTTGCGTTTTGCAATTCTGGAAGATAACTGACCGCCTACCCAAAAATACTATGAAAGGGCCTACAGAATAGGTCCCTAAATTCAGCGAACACTCAATAGGAGCAGAACGAACAGACCAATAAAAACATCAGGTGGAAAATATGGATGTAAAAAATATATTTTTGATTTATTTTGTATTTTTTAAACACATGAGGTATTTTCAAATATTTTTAGTTGATGTTTACATACATGCACATTAACCCCTTCGCTGCTAGGCCTTTTCCCCTCCTGTGCTAAGCCTTTTTTGGGCTATTTGGGGTAGTGCGCACTTAGGCCCCTGTAACTTTTTGACCACATTAGGTATCCACGCCAAATTTGCGTCCTTTTCTTCCAACATCTTGGGGATTCTAAAGGTACCCAGGGTTTGTGGATTCTCCTAGAGGGTTCCCAGAAATTAGTCAAAATACAGCAACATTTTGTTTTTTTTAGTGAAAAATGGGAAAAACGGGCTGCAAATGAAAGCTTCTGGGTTTTTCTCTGCAAATGGTATCAAAAAAGGGTTTGTGGGGCTGAAATCACCATTTCTCCAGCTTTTAGGGAATGACAGAATTTTGTTAGAAAACCAACATTTTTTACACAGTTTTGGCATTTTTCTGGGACATACCCTATTTTTGCTATTTTTTGTGCTTTCAACCTCCTTCCAGTTAATGGTAGAATGGGAACAAAAACAATAATGGATCCTGGAAAGCTATACATTTTTGAAAAGTAGACAAAATTCTGAATTCAGCAAGGGGTCATTTGTGTAGATCCATCAAGGTTTCTTTATAGAAACTTACAGGTAAATATAGGAAAAATTGAAAATGTGTTGAAAAAAGCAGCCTTTTGAGTCAACGTTTTCACCTGTAACTTCTTCGAATTATGACATCTCTTTGAAAGCAATGTACCGTTACATCCGGTGGACCTTCCTGGTTGTGGGGACATATAGGACTTGTAGGTTCACCAAGAGCCCAACGAACCCAGAGTAGAAAACTGAGCAGCATTTTGTAATTTTTTTTTTTTTGTTCCGGGTATATAGCAATTATTGTGGGAAAATGTATACATGGAAAAATCGGTATGAAAGACACCTATGTATTTCTGAAATGGGAACAAATTACAGAGTTTAGAAACAGTGCATATTTGCACATTTTCGAAATTGGGAATACTCATACTTGCATGACAATTATTGGTCATTTTTCAAAATGACTTTTTTTTTACACAATGTCTTTCATTTGGAAGGGAGAAATGCATCAAAAATCAATCGGTAATAACAGTTGCTTTACAAATCTGAACTACCCTAAGTCTCCCGATAAAAATGGTACCTCACTTGTGTGGGTAGGCATAGTGCCCACGACAGGAAGTGGCTCAAAACCTAAGGTGAACGCACCACATTTTCACACTGAAAATTTACACTTTTTTTGCGAAGAGTCTAGCTGTAGTTTTTGAACCCTAGCCCTGCCGGCACCTAGGGAAACCTAGCAAACCTATACATTTTGGAAAACTAGACACCCAGGGGAATCCAGGATGGGGTGACTTGACTGCCTCCCACCATGGTCTGTTACCCAGAATCCCTTGCAAACGTAAAAAATTGACAAAAAAAACACATTTTCCCCACATTTCTGTGATGGAAAGTTCTGGAATCTGCGTGTATCCACAAATTTCCACCCACCCCGCGTTCCCCAAAGTCCTACGAGAAAAATGGTACCTCACTTGTGCGGGTCGGCCTAGTGCCCGCGACAGGAAACGGCGCAAAACGCAACGTGGTTTTGCAGTGAAAAATGACCCTTTTTTTGGCAAAGTGACTAGCTGTAGATTTTGAACCCTAGCCCTGC
Organism: Triturus cristatus; assembly: GCF_964204655.1. Taxonomy (NCBI): domain Eukaryota; kingdom Metazoa; phylum Chordata; class Amphibia; order Caudata; family Salamandridae; genus Triturus; species Triturus cristatus. The sequence continues at coordinate 13,588,030 of NC_140587.1, forward strand.
CGGCACCTAGGGAAACCTAGCAAACCTATACATTTTTGAAAACTAGACACCCAGGGGAATCCAGGATGGGGTGACTTGACTGCCTCCCACCATGGTCTGTTACCCAGAATCCCTTGCAAACGTAAAAAATTGACAAAAAAAACACATTTTCCCCACATTTCTGTGATGGAAAGTTCTGGAATCTGCGTGTATCCACAAATTTCCACCCACCCCGCGTTCCCCAAAGTCCTACGAGAAAAATGGTACCTCACTTGTGCGGGTCGGCCTAGTGCCCGCGACAGGAAACGGCGCAAAACGCAACGTGGTTTTGCAGTGAAAAATGACCCTTTTTTTGGCAAAGTGACTAGCTGTAGATTTTGAACCCTAGCCCTGCCGGCACCTAGGGAAACCTAGCAAACCTATACATTTTTGAAAACTAGACACCCAGGGGAATCCAGGATGGGGTGACTTGACTGCCTCCCACCATGGTCTGTTACCCAGAATCCCTTGCAAACATAAAAAAATGACAAAAAAAACACATTTTCCCCACATTTCTGTGATGGAAAGTTCTGGAATCTGCGTGGATCCACAAATTTCCACCCACCCCGCGTTCCCCAAAGTCCTACGAGAAAAATGGTACCTCACTTGTGCGGGTCGGCCTAGTGCCCGCAACAGGAAACGGCGCAAAACGCAACGTGGTTTTGCAGTGAAAAATGACCCTTTTTTTGGCAAAGTGACTAGCTGTAGATTTCGAACCCTAGCCCTGCCGGCACCTAGGGAAACCTAGCAAACCTATACATTTTTGAAAACTAGACACCCAGGGGAATCCAGGATGGGGTGACTTGACTGCCTCCCACCATGGTCTGTTACCCAGAATCCCTTGCAAACGTAAAAAATTGACAAAAAAAACACATTTTCCCCATATTTCTGTGATGGAAAGTTCTGGAATCTGCGTGGATCCACAAATTTCCACCCACCCCGCGTTCCCCAAAGTCCTACGAGAAAAATGGTACCTCACTTTTGCGGGTCGACCTAGTGCCCGCGACAGGAAACGGCGCAAAAAGCAACGTGGTTTTGCAGTGAAAAATGACCCTTTTTTTGGCAAAGTGACTAGCTGTAGATTTTGAACCCTAGCCCTGCCGGCACCTAGGGAAACCTAGCAAACCTATACATTTTTGAAAGCTAGACACCCAGGGGAATCCAGGATGGGGTGACTTGACTGCCTCCCACCATGGTCTGTTACCCAGAATCCCTTGCAAACGTAAAAAATTGACAAAAAAAACACATTTTCCCCACATTTCTGTGATGGAAAGTTCTGGAATCTGCGTGGATCCACAAATTTCCACGCACCCCGCGTTCCCCAAAGTCCTACGAGAAAAATGGTACCTCACTTGTGCGGGTCGGCCTAGTGCCCGCGACAGGAAACGGCGCAAAACGCAACGTGGTTTTGCAGTGAAAAATTACCCTTTTTTTGGCAAAGTGACTAGCTGTAGATTTCGAACCCTAGCCCTGCCGGCACCTAGGGAAACCTAGCAAACCTATACATTTTTGAAAACTAGACACCCAGGGGCATCCAGGATGGGGTGACTTGACTGCCTCCCACCATGTTCTGTTACCCAGAATCCCTTGCAAACGTAAAAAATTGACAAAAAAAACAAATTTTCCCCACATTTCTGTGATGGAAAGTTCTGGAATCTGCGTGTATCCACAAATTTCCACCCACCCCACGTTCCCCAAAGTCCTACGAGAAAAATGGTACCTCACTTGTGCAGGTCGGCCTAGTGCCCGCGACAGGATACGGCGCAAAACGCAACGTGGTCACACCTCAATTTTGCAGTGAAAAATGACCCTTTTTTGGCAAAGTGACTAGCTGTAGTTTTTTAACCCTAGCCCTGCCGGCACCTAGGGAAACATACCAAACCCACACATTTCTGAAAACTAGAAACCCGGCGGCTTCCAGGGAGGTATGGCTTGCGTGGATCCCCCAACGTTTCCTTACCCAGAATCCCCTGCAAACCTAAATATTTGCTGAAAAAATCACTTTTTTCACACATTTTGTGGTGGGAAAGTTGTGGCATCACCGGGCTCACACAAATTTACCACCACCCAGCGTTCCCCCAGGTCTCCCGGTAAAAATGGTGCCTCACTTGTGTGGGAGGCCCAAGTACCCGCGGCAGGCATGGGCCCAAAACGTAGTGAGGCGACATCAAAATGGCCTATCGCAAAACCACCTGGTTTTGCAAGGGGGGTCACTTTGGTTTTTGACCCGGTGCTCGGCGGCCATCTAGGGAAACCTACCAAACCCATGCATTTCTAAAAACTAGACACCCGGCCGCTTCCAGGGAGGTATGGCTTGCGTGGATCCCCCAACGTTTCCTTACCCAGAATCCCCTGCAAACCTCAATTTTTGCTGAAAAAATCACTTTTTTCACACATTTTGGGGTGGGAAAGTTGTGGCATCACCGGGCTCACACAAATTTACCACCACCCAGCATTCCCCCAGGTCTCCCAGTAAAAATGGTGCCTCACTTGTGTGGGAGGCCCAAGTACCCGCGGCAGGCAAGGGCCCAAAACGTAGTGAGGCGACATCAAAATGGCCTATCGCAAAACCACCTGGTTTTGCAAGGGGGGTCACTTTGGTTTTTGACCCGGTGCTCGGCGGCCATCTAGGGAAACCTACCAAACCCACACATTTCTGAAAACTAGACACCCGGCCGCTTCCAGGGAGGTATGGCTTGCGTGGATCCCCCAACGTTTCCTTACCCAGAATCCCCTGCAAACCTATTTTTAGCTGAAAAAATCACTTTTTTCACACATTTTGGGGTGGGAAAGTTGTGGCATCACCGGGCTCACACAAATTTACCACCACCCTGCGTTCCCCCAGGTCTCCCGGTGAAAATGGTGCCTCACTTGTGTGGGAGGCCCAAGTACCCGCGGCAGGCAAGGGCCAAAAACCTAGTGAGGCGACATTTGGGATAGGCAATGTTGATGTCGCCTCACTACGTTTTGGGCCCTTGCCTGCCGCGGGTACTTGCGCCTCCCACACAAGTGAGGCACCATTTTTACCGGGAGACCTGGGGGAACGCTGGGTGGTGGTAAATTTGTGTGAGCCCGGTGATGCCACAACTTTCCCACCCCAAAATGTGTGAAAAAAGTGATTTTTTCAACAAAAATTGAGGTTTGCAGGGGATTCTGGGTAAGGAAACGTTGGGGGATCCATGCAAGCCATACCTCCCTGGAAGCGGCAGGGTGTCTAGTTTTCAGAAATGCGTAGGTTTGGTAGGTTTCCCTAGATGGCCGCCGAGCACCGGGTCAAAAACCAAAGTGACCCCCCTTGCAAAACCAGGTGGTTTTGCGATAGGCCATTTTGATGTCGCCTCACTACGTTTTGGGCCCTTGCCTGCCGCGGGTACTTGGGCCTCCCACACAAGTGAGGCACCATTTTTACCGGGAGACCTGGGGGAATGCTGGGTGGTGGTAAATTTGTGTGAGCCCGGTGATGCCACAACTTTCCCACCCCAAAATGTGTGAAAAAAGTGATTTTTTCAGCAAAAATTGAGGTTTGCAGGGGATTCTGGGTAAGGAAACGTTGGGGGATCCACACAAGCCATACCTCCCTGGAAGCGGCCGGGTGTCTAGTTTTCAGAAATGTGTGGGTTTGGTAGGTTTCCCTAGATGGCCGCCGCGCACCGGGCCAAAAACCAAAGTGACCCCCCTTGCAAAACCAGGTGGTTTTGCGATAGGCCATTTTGATGTCGCCTCACTACGTTTTGGGCCCTTGCCTGCCGCGGGTACTTGGGCCTCCCACACAAGTGAGGCACCATTTTTACCGGGAGACCTGGGGGAATGCTGGGTGGTGGTAAATTTGTGTGAGCCCGGTGATGCCACTACTTTCCCACCCCAAAATGTGTGAAAAAAGTGATTTTTTCAGCAAAAATTGAGGTTTGCAGGGGATTCTGGGTAAGGAACGTTGGGGGATCCACGCAAGCCATACCTCCCTGAAAGCCGCCGGGTGTCTAGTTTTCAGAAATGCATGGGTTTGGTAGGTTTCCCTAGATGGCCGCCGAGCACCGGGCCAAAAACCAAAGTGACCCCCCTTGCAAAACCAGATTAACTATTGTTTCTACAGCGTGAGAATTTTGGAATAATATTGCAAAGAAAATGTGGCAGACATTTTGAGGTTTGCAGGACATTGGGGATAAAAAAATGTTTTGAATTCACAAGAGAGACATCACCATGAACTCCCATGGGTTTTCGACAATATCTACAGTTGGTGGGTTATTCTTGAATGGAAAGTGTACCTTGGCAGAGAAACTAAAAACAAAGTTTCCTGCACAACCATCTATTCCTCAAACACACACACATACTGGTTGGATTTGGCACGAGGGCGAGTCATGGTTCAGTGTATTAAATTTTATTAACAAGAGATTTCACAAAAATGAAATGCACTGTCAATAATTAAATTCACAAAAAACCAAACCAATGACTCGCAGCTCGTGAGCTGTAAAGCCACGTCAAGGCACCAACCACTTTACAGGCCATTCATACACCTTTCATACGTGATACAAACAAGACCATTCGCACCACCAGGCACAAAAGCAACACATTACAAAATTCACCAAAAAGGGACAAGGTACACCCTGCTTCAGAAAGACAAATATTACTGCACAGCCATCTAATCCGCAAGCACACACATACTGGTTGGATTTGGCACGAGGGTGAGTGATGGTTCAGTAGATACAATTGTATTAGCAAGTGATTTCACAGAAATGAAATGCACTGGTAAGAATTGAAAGGGCAAGAAACTGAACCATTGACTCACAGCTCGTGAGCTGTAAAGCCACGACAAGGCACCAACCTCTTTACAGGCCATTCATACACCTTTCATACGTGTGAGACATACAAAACCATTCACACCGCCAGCCGCGGGCCCATCACATAACAAAACTCACACCAGCAGACAGCGCCATTCAAGGGCCCATCACTTTCACACGCCCACAATCAAGACACAGCAACTACACAGGCTGATGGATTGCGTGGAGTGGCACTCAGCTAGCAGTGTGTGTAGTGACCAGCAGAAAGTCACTACTCACACACAGCCAGCCGAGCACCAGTCCACACACACCGCTAGCCAAACACCAGTCCACGCACACCGCTAGCCAAGCGCCAGTCCACGGACACCACCAGCCAAGCACCAGTCCGCACACACCACCAGCCAAGTACCATTCCACGCACACCGCCAGCCAAGCACCATTCCACGCACACTGCCAGCCAAGCTCCAGTACATGCACACCACCAGCCAAGCACCAGTCCACGGACACCACCAGCCAAGCACCAGTCCACACACACCACCAGTCCACGCACACCGCCAGCCAAGTACCAGTCCACGCACACCGCCAGCCAAGCACCATTCCACGCACACTGCCAGCCAAGCTCCAGTCCACGCACACCACCAGCCACGCACCAGTCCACGCACACCGCCAGTCCACGCACACCGCCAGTCCATGCACACCGCCAGCCAAGCACCATTCCGCGCACACCACCAACCAAGTGCCAGTCCACACACACCAACAGCCAAGCACAAGCCTACACACACCGCCATCACATTTAGGATTTTTTAGAAAAAAATAAAAACACAAACAAATTGCAAATAGATACAAATCTTCTAACAGAAAATCAGCAACTAAATACATTGCACTAACACCAACCTTGAAACAGAATCAAATTATCCAAAGAATACAGACCAGGCAGTTCACTTTACCACTCAAGAATCCTCCCAAAAATTCTTTCGTGTGTGTGGTATGCTCTAAAACAAGCAGGGAGACACAGTGCAGGATGAGAAGGACAGTCGGGGCAGTACATTCGACTCTCCTTCCGCAAACCTTTTCGCCAACAGACTCTACATCTCCTACTGGGAAAATCTTTTGCGGGTGTGGGAGGAATGTGATCTGGAAAGTGGCGTTCTTTCAATCTAGCAACATCCTCCAGCAGTCCAACTCTAGGAACACTTGCCTGTTCCACTACAACAAGGCTGCCTATTACAGACTCCTGAAACTTAGCAAAAGTCATCTTTGACTCAGGGCAAGAATCCTGGAACACAACAAAAGCATTAAACATTGCCAAGTGGAAAAAATGGATAGCCAACTTCTTGTACCAAATGTAAGCCTTACGAAGAGCAGTGTAAGGTTCCAACCTCTGATCTACTCTGTCAACACCACCCATGTGCCTATTATAGTCTAAAATGCACACAGGTTTGCGCGCTTCAGCGACCTGACCCCAAACAGTCACAGGTGCAGTGCTTTCATCATGGATGGTAGTCAGCATGTAGACATCTCTCCTGTCTGTAAACTTCACAGCAAGAAGCTCCTGGCAACGCAACGCACTGCACTGTCCCCGCACAAGCTTTTGACAAACAAGTTCTTTCGGGAAACCTTTACGGTTAGAGCGGATTGTGCCACAAGCAAGAGTGTCCACTTTGGCCAATTCTCTGTACAACCGCACACCAGTGTAGAAGTTATCTACATATAAATGGTGGCCTTTGTTAAAAAATCCTCTTCCAAGTTCCCAAACAATTTTCTCAGTCACTCCAAAAGTGGACGGACAACCAGGGAGGTTAAACCTAGATTCCTTACCGGTGTACACCCTGAAATTAGAGACATATCCAGTCCTACTGTCACACAGCATATACAGCTTTATTCCATAGCGTGCCCTCTTACTAGGAATGTATTGCCTAAAAACCAAGCGGCCCTTGAACAACACCAAAGAATCATCCACTGCAATTTCTTTCCCAGGGGCATAAATCTCAGAAAATCGATCAACAAAGTGATCAAGGACAGGCCTAATCTTAAAAAGACGGTCACAGTCAGGGTGATCTCGTGGCAACGCTAAACCATTATCAACAAAATGCATCATCCGAAGCAGAAGCAAATACCTGTCACGAGTCATGACTGCCGGAAAAATAGACGTTGCCATCAAGGGACTGCTAGACCAATATGAAGACATTGATGGCTTCCTTAGCAAGCCCATCAAAAAAGTTAAACCCAAGAACTTCTTCATCTCTTCAACATTTGTAGGAGTCCACCGGGTAGCTCTAGAGTGTGGCTTAAGACTGGTACAGTTGTCCCTCAAAAACTGTTCGGCATACAAATTAGTCTGCTCAACAATCTCTGCAAAAAACACATCGTCCATAAACAACTGAAAAAAATTGACCGGCAAAAAGTTTTCAGTATTCACTCTAGACCCTGGAACACCAGTAAACTCTGGCAATGCCGGCTGCACCATGCCAGGGGCAACCCAGAGGTCATCACTTTCAAAGGGAAGCCTTGCAGCCCCAGCCTGCAGCCCAGAAGCCTCTTGCCGCACTACACCAACGGGAAGCCTTGCAGCCCCAGCCTGCAACCCAAATGCCTCTTGCCGCACTACACCAACGGGAAGCCTTGCAGCCCCAGGCTGCAGCCCAGATGCCTCTTGCCGCACTATCGGCACATCAGTCTCTGCCTCTAACACAGGCACTTCATCTGCACTAAGAGTATCTTCATCATCCGATGACTCCATACGGAGAGACAACTCACTGGCAGAATCGTCCCCTGCCTCCTCTCCCTCAGATGCAGAGTCAGTCTCTGAACCAATATCAGAGGAAGACTCAAACAGCAAACCAACAACCTGCTGAGCAGTCATCCTGCGGCTAGCCATTATACTTACTAAGATAGAAGACTGCACAAACAAGTCAACAACAACCAACAATGTGCAAACCGAGTAAGTAAAGAAATGTGTACCTTTATCACAAAGATCAATGTACTCAAAAACTATGCAATCCAATTACAAGAGACAGCTGCACTCACCAGAAACCAACTCTGCAGTGACACAGCAAAAAACAACGATACCAAACTAGAAAGAAGAAAAAAAAAACAAATTACTCACAAGACAACAAAATACACATCGAGCACCAATGCAAAAAGTTTTTGACACTCAAAAAACAAACATACTGCTATTATTACACCATTTGCAAAAAAAATTCATGCAGAAAAATCAAACACATTTACATTGTACAAAAAAGAGTCTCTTACCAAACTACACAAACAGCAGAACCGCCAGAAACACGGCAAACTGAAAAGAGCAAAAGCCTTTACCTAGAACAAAAAAGTAAAAAAAAAAAAACATTACTATTGCAATTCACAAAAAAAAAAACAATAAACATAACAACATTCTATGTTACTACCCAAATGGTCAATCGTTATGTTCCAGGTGGGGCAGAAAACAGCAGGAAAAAAAAAGGCTACTCTGTCCCGGGGCGGGTGGGCCAAATACATATTATAAAAATTGCCCGCTGGAAGCGACACTTGCCAAAGGGGTCACTTCCATTTTTATTTACACTAATTCCCTGGTGTCTAGTGGGCTTTTCTGCCCCCCCCCGGGGAAAAACACGGAGCAAAAGTGGACCGATCTGCCCCCAGGGGGGGGCAGAAAAGTCTGTGCAAAAATTATTCCCCAAGGGAAGCGACCTTTGCCCAAGGGGTCGCTTCCCATATCACTATAACAAAATTCCCTGGTGTCTAGTGGGCTTTTCTGCCCCCCCTGGGGGCAGAAACGGACTGAAAGTGGACCGATCTGCCCCCAGGGGGGCAGAAAAGTCTGTGCACAAATTCTCCCCCAGGGAAGCGACCCTTGCCCAAGGGGTCGCTTCCCATAACAAAATTGCGAAATTCCCTGGTGTCTAGTGGGCTTTTTTGCCCCCCCTGGGGGCAGAAACGGACCGGAAGTGGACCGATCTGCCCCCAGGGGGGGCAGAAAAATCTGTGCACAAATTCTCCCAAATTCTCCCCCAGGGAAGCGACCCTTGCCCAAGGGGTCGCTTCCCATATCAATATATCGAAATTCCTTGGTGTCTAGTGGGCTTTTCTGCCCCCCCTGGGGGCAGAAACGGACCGAAAGTGGACCGATCTGCCCCGGGGGCAGAAAAGTCTTTGCAAAAATTATCCCCCAGGGAAGCGACCCTTGCCCAAGGGGTCGCTTCCCATATCACCATTACAACATCCCTGGTGTCTAGTGGGCTTTTCTGCCCCCCCCGGGGGCAGAAACGGACCGAAAGTGGACCGATCTGCCCCAGGGGGGGGCAGAAAAGTCTGTCCAAAAATTGTCCCCCATGGGAAGCGACCCTTGCCCAAGGGGTCGCTTCCCAAATGGCCAAAAACAACATCTCTGGGGTCTAGTGGGGGCATTCCTGTCCCACGATCGCGACGCTGTGCGCGATCGTGGGACAGGAATGCCCAGCATTGAGACATCAGGGGAGAGGAAATACTCTTTCCTCTCCCCCGATGCCTCAAGGCCCTGGAATTCCGCCCCCCCGCCACACCGCAGCAAAACACTTACCCTCCCCGTTGGACGCGCTGGAAGAAATGAATTCCAGCGCGTCCAACGCTTCCTGATGACGCCAGCGCGCGCTGTGCGTGCTGACGTCATCAGGAAGCGTGGGGGGGGCTCGGGGGTGGCAGCGGAAACTCTTCCGCTGCCATCCCCATCTGTGGGGGCACGATCGATGCCCCAGGGGGGGAGCGCCAGCGCTTCCCCCAGGGGCTGTGCTCATGACGGAGCGGTTCCGTCATGAGCACAGCTCAACCGATGCTCATGACGGAACCGCTCCGTCATGAGCATCGAAGGGGTTAAATATTCAACGATACAGACGACAGAAAAATATATCTAAAAGATATTCAATGCCCCACACACAGCTCAACTCATGTATCCAACATTCATTCAACAAACATACTATAAGTCAAATCCGGTCAAGGTGGTAAGAAACGTCGCAATGTGATAGTATGGATGGTACATTAATGAATCCTGAGGTTGTCAAAAGGCGATACTGTATGTACAAAGATCCGAAAAATCAGGCGCCAACGCGCGTTTCGGTATTGGACCCAGTCGTGGGTCCCACCTTCATCAGGGCGAAGACCGATGGCAAGTGGGGGACAGTGATAATACCTAGAATCAATAAAACAAACATAAACAACCAACACAAACTTTACAAAAGAAATAACAGATTTATATATGTGACAACTGATGTGTTAGATCTAAGCTATAAACATGGTCGATTATGTTAAGCTCCACTTGGTGTAAGCATAAAAAAAGGATAACTCACAGATATTTATACCAATTTATAAGAGAGGTCCGACAAGGTACCTATGAGAGACTATTAGCCAGCAGGCCTCCAGTAGGGGTATAGTATTTCACCGTGAATGAAACTTTAATAAAATGTGTTATCCAGGAAATGATTTGGAAAAGAGTGCGTGAAGAGGTGAGCTACCTTGAAAATAGATAACAGACAGAATAAAGGTAGCATCAATGAGCTGACCCCTAGCGCGGGACCAAGAGAAGGTACATACAAAGAAGATATAAAGGTGAATCTACAGAATAGATGAGGACAACTAAGTGTTACGTACTAAAAATATATCCCATAGGATGGGGGTCAGAGTTGAAGTCTTCAGCAAGTTGGGATTGTTCAAACGTGTAAGGGGGGTGGCCTCCTAGGTTGGATCCCAAGTGCATAGGCAAGAGTCCGGACGTAATCAGCATGTTAAAGACAAATTGCAAAGCAGAAGGCGTAAGGAAATGCCTTCAAATCTAAGATCAAAACATGCGGGGGAAAAAAGAAATAAAAAAAAAACGATTACCAAGTGACCAATCCCTGGGATCAACTGGAGGGTAATGGCCTTTATATTGCTGACGAAAGAGACACAATTAGATATAAAAAGCACGTACTTAAGAATCAGAGCGTCATCATGCTCAGGAACAGGGATATTCATGCAGATAAGCAAAGGTATCTAGAGTAACGAGACGATAGCGTGAAACCAATGGGGTAGCAGGGCATCACTTAGGTCTCAAGACACTGCTGCAACATAGAAAGCAAAGAGACAAAGCGTTACATAGAGCATGGAAAGGGGATCAACCAAACAGCGAGTGGAGACTGACAGGGTTAACGGAACGAACACCGTTGATATTATCAAAGTCATATGGGGTATAAAGTAAATAAAAATCACTGGATGGGCTAAACAGTTACAGGAACTGGACAGTTAATGGAGCCGCTAAATAAGGAGATAACGATGTAGCCACTATATAGGGAGAAGACGATGGAAACACTCTTTCTAGGCATCAACGAACCATTTAAGTTATAAGGGAGGCAGCTATGTACGACCAAACACCAATGAATTGGTGAAAGTTAACAGCCACGGCGGAGGGAAATTTTTTTTTTTAAATATACGTCTAATAGTTAGAAAGATACTGTGCAACCGCACAGTAATCTCAGCGCTGCTTACCTGTTTGGTGATCCTATATCAGGAGTCGATGGACCCGTACGCGATACGTCGAGAAACACCCGTCCGGGTGTCTTTGCTGGTGGAGCTGAAAAAAGCACTTGCTTAAGTATGAAAGGGGGTTTACCAAAGGCCAATAGAGGTGTCCGTGGCTAGCGGAGCAAATACAAAATAGAAAGGGGACCGCGAAAACGGAATCAGAGAATTGTACAGGCATGCATCGGTGGCCATGTTTGAGCAGAGCAAGGAGCCCGTCAGAGGTGGCGAATAATGAGCAAGAATGCACGCGTAGAAGATGACATATCGTCAGACTATTGAATAGCGAGGCATAATGAATATTTAAACAATGTATTCTAACTCATATTTCCACTTGGGGATCCAGAATGTATGCGCAGAGTGCGCCGCATGGTTCTACTAAGAGGCAAGAGTGGCAAAGGGATTAAATGATGGCATTCTCCCACTGAATCATTTCGTTAAGCCCATGCTGCACTGCGTCCAGAAAAAAGATCCAGAAAGTCTCTCTCTTCTTTCTAATGGACGTAGGATCTCTTCCCGGGGGGTGCGTATTTTTTCCAGGATGGACCATCTAAGGTCCTTACCGTTATGGTTTTTGTCCAGCCAATGGCTGACAAGGGGGGCAGCAGTTTTTTTAGTGCGAATATTGGACTTGTGTTCACAAATCCTGATTCGGATCTCGCGGCCAGTTTCACCGATGTATATAAGATCGCATGGACAACAAATGATATAGACAACATTAGAGGTGCGACAGTTAGACATACCTTGGAGGGTAATGGTTCGGTTGTTGGCGTTAGGGCATGCCTGGCATGTACCGCATCGGTGGTTTCCTTCGACGGGTTTGGATCCTGAAATGGAGGTCTGAATAAGCAGTTTTTCCTCCGTGGTTTTTCCTCTAATAAGAAAGTTTTTCAGATTCTTATTTCGCCGAAAGCAAATAGAGGTTTGGGGATTTTCATCTCATCATTGCCCATATTCAAAATGTGCCAAGATGAATGGATGGTTTGTCTGATTCTGTTGTTGATGTTAGAGTGTTTGGTAATATATACCAGCTTATCCATCGGGTTGATTGTCCTTTGTTCAAACATGGAATCTCTGTTGAAATATCTGGCTCGTTTGAAAGAGTCCTTAATCAATTTCTGGGGGTATCCACGACTCATGAGCTTGAATTTGAGAGTTTCAGCCTGGCAAAGAAAATCTTTCATGTGGGAGCAGTTGCTACAGACTCGTAGGAATTGGCTAAACGGGATATTATCCCTCTGGCTCCTAGGATGGTAGCTACTATACTGTAGCAGTTTGTTTCTCACGGTGGGTTTTATATATAGGGACACACATAGACTGTTTTGGTGATGTTCAACCCAAACATCCAGAAATTCAACCCTGGTGTTACTAAAGTGAGCAGTGAACTTTAAGTTGGCATCAGCTGCATTCAGCCAGGCAATGAATTCATTCAAGGAGCTATAGTCCCCACTCCTGATGAAAAAAATATCATCTATGAAGCGTGACCATGCTCGAACGTTCTCATAGAACGGCGCCATATCGTTATAGATGTTAATGTGTTCGAATCTTCCCATATAGAGGCAAGCAATGCTGGGAGCACAGGACGCCCCCATACTTACGCCCTGGATCTGGTGAAAGTATTTGCCATTGAATTCAAAATAGTTTTCATATAGGACCATCTTCAAACATTGAATTATGAAAGGAGCATTGATGATTTCAGTTTCTGTAGTCAGAATCTCTTGCAGCACAGATAAAGCTCCCTCGTGGGGTAAGTTAGTATATAGGGATTCCAGATCAATGGTGACCAGGAGTTCCCTTTCAGGATCGAATGGAGTTTTCTCGATCTTAGAGATAAAGTGACCAGTATCTTTGATGTAGGATTCGAGATTACTGACCAAGGGTTTCAAAAAGCAATCGACATATTTAGAGAGAGGTTCGATAGCCGAGCCAACAGTCGAAACAATGGGTCTTAAGGGGGGGTCCAAGATGTTTTTATGGGTTTTGGGCACCCCATATATGATAGGCATTCAAGTAAAGCTGGGTGTCAGAAATTCAGCTTCCTTAGTGCAGATGAAGTTCTCATCTACTGCTGCCTTGACCATCAATAAGATACGTTGTTTAAGATTGGTCTCGGGATTTCTCATAATACATTTATAGTGTCTGGTGGAAGACAAGAGTGTATTCATCTTTTCAATATAGGTGGAAGTGTCGAAAACAACGATGCCACCTCCCTTGTCGCAGGGCTTGATGGTCAGTTGCTTATTGTCTTGTAAGGATTTCAGGGCTTTCTCTTCAGTGGAAGGCAGTTTATTGGCAGATTTAGGTACGCTCTTTAAGATTTTAGAGATTTTAGATGAGACAACCTTCTCAAACATGCCTACCTCTGGGCCGACAAGCTCCAGACAAGGAGTGAACTCAGAGGGGGGTCTGAGTCCAGAATGATTATCTTCCGTGTCTGGGGTGGGTTTATTCAGAAATAATTTTTTTAACCTGATTTTCCTAAAGAATGAGTGTAGATCCTTCATAAATTCAAATTTATTGAACGAAGAGGTGGGAACAAACGATAAACCCCTGGAGAGGAGAGTCAAGGATTCAGTGTTAACGTTGGTAGTGGAGAGATTAAACACTGGAATATTCACTGTGTTTTCCAGTACTGATTGTGCCTGGTTTGGATATACATCTGTTGCGTTTTGCACCGTTTCCTGTCGCGGGCACTAGGCCGACCCACACAAGAGAGGCACCAATTTTCTCGTAAGACTTTGGGTAACGCGTGGTGGGTGGAAATTTTCGGATCCACGCAGATTCCACCACAGAAATGTGGGGAAAATATGGGTTTTTTGACAATTTTGTAGGTTTGCAAGGGATTCTGGGTAACAGAACCTGGTGAAAGGCAGTCAAGTCACCCCATCCTGGATTTCCCTGGGTGTCTAGTTTTAAAAAATGTATAGGTTTGCTATGTTTCCCTAGGTGCCGGCAGAGCTAGTGTTAAAAAACTTCAGCTAGACACTTCGCAAAAACTTTCGTGAAAATGTGGTGTGTTCACGTTGGGTTTTGAGCCATTTCCTGTCGTGGACACTATGCCTACCCACACAAGTGAGGTACCATTTTAATCGGGAGACTTAGGGTAATTCATATTTGTAAAGCAACTGTTATTACCTACTGATTTTTGATGCATTTCTGCCTTCCAAATGAAAGACTGTGTACAAAAGAAGTCATTTTGAAAAATGACCGATAATTCTCATGCTGGTATGAGTATTCTCAATTTCGAAAATGTGCAAATATGTACTGTTTATAAACTCTATAATGTGTTCCCATTTCAGAAATACATAGGTGTCTTTCATTCTGATTTTTCCATGTATACATTTTCCCACAATAATTGCTCTATACCCGGAACATAATAAAAAACCATTGCAAATTGCTGCTCAGTTTTTGACTCTGGGTTCGTCGGGTTCTTGGTGAACCTACAAGTCCTGTATATCCCCACAAGCAGAAAGGTCCAGCGGATGTAACAGTATATTGCTTTCAAAGTGCTGTCATATTTAGAAGAAGTTACAGGTGAAAACGTTGACACAAAATGCTGTTTTTTTCAACTAATTTTCAATTTTTCCTATATTTAACTGTTATTTTCTTTAAAGAAACCTTGATGGATCTACACAAATGACCCTTTGCTGAATTCAGAATTTTGTCTAATTTTCTAAACTGTATAGCTGTCCAGGATCCATTATTGCTTTCATACCCATTTCTACCATTAACTGGAAGGAGGCTGAAAGCACAAAAAATAGCAAAAATAGACTATGTCCCAGAAAAATGCCAAAACTGTGTAAAAAATGTTGGTTTTCTAGCAAAAGTCTGTCATTCCCTAAAAGCTGGGAAAAGGGTGATTTCAGCCCCAGAACCCCTTTTTTGATACCATTTGCAGAGAACAACCCAGGCGCTTTCATTTGCAGCCCTTTTTTCCCATTTTTCCAAAAAACACCAAAATGTTGCTAATTTCTGGGACCCCACTAGGGGAATCCACAAACCCTTTAGAATCCCCATGATGTTGGAAGAAATGGACGCAAATTTGGCGTGGATACCTTATGTGGTCAAAAGGTTACAGGGGCCTAAGCGCGCACTACCCCAAATAGCCCAAAAAAGGCTTAGCACAGGGGGGGGGAAAGGCCTAGCAGCGAAGGGGTTAATAAAACGTTTTACACACATAGTTTTATTTGTTGTTGTTTATGTAAATCCATACATTACTAAGATTCTTATTTGTCCAACCTCACAAGTATCTTTTTTAATAAACTACAACACCAGCCGATTTGTTAGGCTCAATATTTAAAAACGTTCCTGTCACATTTGTTTGTTGGGGATGAACCGGGATGGCGGACAAGGAGCTGGTTCGCAGAGGGAGACTTGCGGGCCCAAGAAGGTTGTTGAGGGTATGCTGGTGATGTGGGAAGAGAGTGCGTTACCTGCTGATGTAGGGAGAGACAGCGTGAAAGGGGTATCTCTCAAAAAGAGACCTGCGGTATATTTCCAGTCTTGGCTTCACAGATACAACTGCAGCCCCGAGAAGTCCCACCGGAACACCTGAGAGCCCACCACTGGTTCACAGAGAGAGACTTGTGGGCCTAATTAGGTTGCTGGGGGTATGCTGGTGATGTGAGAAGAGGGTGTGTTTCCTGCTGATGTGGGGAGAAGCAGCGTGAAAGGGGTATCTCTCACAGACAGAGCTCCTGTATGTTTTAAAAATTGCCTCAGACAGATGCAAGCTGACTGACTCAATCACAAAATGGCTTTTCAATGCTCATATAGTGTAACTGACTTATCAACAGTTCGCACTCAGTCTCACAAAGGGACACCTGCGTCACACAGCAGCGTACTAGCTTGCAAATGTAGAGAGGTGGGAGCCGACGAACGGGCTTCTAAAGCCATAGCCGTGACATAGTGATATGAGTAGAGGCAGCGTGAAAGGCATATCTCACACAGATGCCAGTGTTGTCTCACAGAAGTAAAACTGTAGACCCAATGGCTTCTGCACAGAGACATGCGAGCTGACGGAGTAAATCACAAAATGACTGGTTTCAACAGTTCACAGCCAATGAGCCGCACGCTCGTGCTTGTCATCCCTCAGCCAATCACATGTCAGAATTCTCAAATATCGATATCTGTAAAATTGTATATTTCTCAAAAACTACTGAACAGATTTACACCATTTAAAGAAAAGTGTGCTTTCTGGACCATCACCTTTCTACCTGCCAAATATGCCGTAATTCCGTTAAGCAGTTTCAACTGTTGTCTTCTGGAAAGTTTCGTATCAAAACTGCATGGAGAAAACACATTTTGGAACCCCCTTTTTTCTCAGCCCCTCCTACACCATTCACCCCCAAACTTTCAATATAGGACCTAATCAAAAAAAGAGAAACTTTTTGGATAATTTCGTAAAGATTCGTCAAACAATGTCAAAGTTGTAAGCACATACAGGCCTCCAGGAGGGGGTTGCGCAACCCCCCCTCCCAACATGAGTGAAGCCCCGGGACTGCACGGACACCTGCGGGCCCCTGCAACCGCTGCGAGCCCCCGCTATTATTTTTAAAGAAATGCCCCTGGAACCTAGCCAACCCAAGGGCCTTATTAAATTAAAACGCGTGACCCCAGTGCAAATTTTGCCTTTTTTTATACTTTATTGGGCCCTGGGGGTCCTGAGCAGGGATAGGGGTTCAGGTTGTTTCTACCCTGCCCCTTTCCCTTGTTTATACCTTTGTTTCTCCATTTTTGGGTGACTCGCTTCTACCGAGCCACAAGATGGCTGCCAACACTTCCTGGTTTCCAGTACGAGCAGCCAATCACAGTGAAGCTCGTGCACGGGACTTAGGCTCCGCCCAGATATCCGCACTTTTATTTTTCTAATTTCTCAGCAACTACTGAACGGATTTGAACCATTTAAA
The DNA here is from genome assembly GCF_964204655.1 of Triturus cristatus. NCBI lineage: Eukaryota > Metazoa > Chordata > Amphibia > Caudata > Salamandridae > Triturus > Triturus cristatus. Next base: position 13,605,257 of record NC_140587.1, read on the forward strand.
AAAAGGTCGCTTTCTGACACAAGCACTACCTTTCTGCCAAATTTGCGATAATTTCATTCAGTAGTTTCGGCTGTAGCCTTGCCCAAAGGAAATTATGGAAATTATGGAAATTAACATGGAGAAAACAAGTTTTGGGACCCCCTTTTTTACTCAGCCCCAGCCTCACGAGTCACCCCCAAACTTTCAGGATAGGAGCTGACCTGGATAGACTTTTTGGGGAGAAATTCAGGAAGATTCGTCAAACAGCGCCAAAGTTATTAGGAAATCAAAAAATGCTTTTCCTATGGAAACTAGGTTCTAACTATAACTACCTACTGAAGACCGCCAGTAGGTAATAAATATTCACAGAAAAAACCAGAGGTTTCAGGGATGTTATAGAGTAGTTGTCTATGTCACTCGTACAAACCCATAGAAATTCCGCCGTTATAGTTAGTTCAGCTAACTATAACTCGTGCCCCCGCAATGCTCTGCTGATGACGTCACATATTACATCATTTATGACATGGTCAGTGACATCACAGATTACATCACTGATGACATCTCAAATGACATCACTGATGACATCACTAATGACATCATCCATGTGAAAATCTGATGCACCACCTCATACCCTAATATAACCTCTGATACACACACTGTAAAATACAGACTACCATTTTCGAAACCATCGACACAACAATACCAGTTACTACATATGCACTCATTGATTCCTAGGTCTACATACACATCCACTCATTCACCCATACAATCACTCTTACATGCAGTCACTGATCAATACAACACTATCAAATGCACTCATACACCTATACAGACACACACACCACCACTCATCCTAGTATGTCATTCACTCATCCTAGGCAGTCATGCAAAGAATCAATCACAGTTCCATTTACTCACCTACACAGTTATACACACACTACCTAACTTATTCATACAGATACAAACACATACTTACTCTCTTACATAATCACTAATACAAGTATACACTCATCCATACAACCAATCTCACAATCACTGACTCTCACGTATAGTCATTTTTATACACCAACAATCACATACACTGCCTTTTACATATGTACTTAGCTGGAAATGTACACTGAATAATCCATTCACTTACCAAGACACCCATACACACACTCACCCACCCATACAACTGTTTCTACATGCACTCTTAAACTCATACAACCAGTCAATACAACACTCACACATCTATGAACAGAGTCACACACCTCCCACCCATACACACACACACTCAGTCTCCCATAGAAATACTCAAGCAACTAATCAATAACCCATATAGACACTCATGTAGCTACTGAACAACCGATGCAGCAGCTTACACAACAACAGACAGACTGATACAAACCTTCACACAGTTTAGTCACTAACCCATGTATACAGTAAGACACGTTTAATCATTCACTTAAGCTGTCAGTCACACACCTACTAAATCCTCCATCTAGACACGTATACATCAAGTCATTCTTCAGCTTGGTATATATATATAATACATATTTATATTTTAAATAAAACCACATTCACTGGATGATGTCATCAGTGATGTCACTGACCATGTCATGAATGATGTAATATGTGACATCATCAGCAAAGCATTGCGGGGGCGCGAGTTGTAGTTAGACGAACCTACTATAACAGCTGAATTTCCATGGTTTTGTATGAGTGAAATGTCCAACTAACTATAACATCCCTGAAACCTATGTTTTTGTCAGTGAATATATATATATATATTCATTGAACAAACCAATGGTTAAAGGTACGTTATAGTTAGGCTCAGATGTCACTTTTACAAAACCATAGAAATTCAGCAGTTAAAGTTCCCTGAGCTAATTCTAACTTACGCCCCTGCAATGCACTGCTTATGACCTTACAGGTTTCATTACTCATGACATGGTGGGAAGAAGCGCTGTCATCCCAGTTTGATGTTCCGCCTTCAGAACCTGTATCGAACCCCACTTACCAATCTTCCTGTTCCCTCCTTTGCTTTCAGGCCCCTGCTTTCGATGACAGCTGGTCCTATCGCTTTAAGGACACACCCACAACGTGTCCTTCCCATCGTCACATGACCGCATTGGAGCCGTCAGCAGGAATAAGATCGGAAGAGGTAACCCAAGGGGCGGGCCGTACAGGAACCTGCAGGACGAAGGAACTGAAGTCGTAGGAAAACACAAAGAGAGCGGAAACCTTCTTCCTATCCCCGGCTTCGACGTGGTTTGCAGCAACCGAGGACAAAGCGGAGTCAGCACCAGGATTGGAAGAAGACGCTGTCTCCACCAGTCAAGATGCTGTACGGGAGCCGGACCATATCCGGTACCACGAGGAAACCGGCCACGTCCCAAGGTACGGAGCAGCTTCAGCTTTTCTTCGGGAAGGAGCGCAGTACCTGCGAAGACCGACGGGGGTGGGAAAAGTTAACCACCCAAGGAGCTGCTTTGATGATCATAAAAGCTGCGCACGCTCACTGGTGTAGATATTGGGTGTTATTTCCTACACTCCCCGATCCCTCTTTCAAGTTGATACAAACCGGATATCCTCCTTACAAGGTGTTTCTTTTTTTTTTTTCGTTTCTCTTTCATGCTGTGACCACTGTCCTCTGACAACTAGCCAACCTGAAATGCTTGGGGACCTTCGCCGACCCAAATGAGATTATCGGACACTAGAAAGCGTCACCCTTATCGCCCTCTGACAGGAAGAGAGAGAGAGAAACAGAGGACATACGAGCCATCAAGACCCTGTTAACATTATTATTTAATAAGACTGTGTTCCAATACCTTATCATTGACTGGTCACTGCTAATAAATTCCCTAACCGATCATACATTGTCCCTGTCTGCTTCTTCACCACGGCTACACGTGGTGCCAGAAGTGGGATTAAAACGTCTCCACAACTGTTGAAATGGAGCAATTAATCCAGCAGCTGATCAGAGGACAGGAAAAGCTGGAATGAGCTGTGGAGAAGCAGATGTCTTCCGCCCAAGCTGTTAGGGACTTACTTAAGGCTTCTATTTCCACCCAGGCAAAGAACATGCAGAAGGTTGTAGACAACCGTCAACACCTCACTAACCAATTACAGATTCGCGCCGGGACTGGACCCTATGTCTCCTTACAAAAATACGTTCCAGGAGAGGGCCCCGATGCGTTTCTATTGAATTTTGAGAGGTCAGCCAGGGCCTCGGGGTGGCCAGAGGCTAAATGGCAGTTCTTCTTGGCCCCTCTCCTCACAGGGGAAGCCCAGGCTGCCTACAAGGTGGCGAACGCAAACAGCAACACCCCCTACCAAGACATAAAAGACATTATCTTTTATCATTTGGGTATGGATTCCGAAGCCTACTGAATAAGATTTAGGAAGGAAAGGGGAACACCAGCCGACAATCCAAAAACCCTGTATTTTAAACTAAAAACCGCTGCTGATAAATGGCTGAAGCCAGAAAGTAGCACAAAGGAGGAAATTATGTCTCAAATCTATCTCGAGCAGTATCTTGAGGCCCTACACTATTCCATTCAGAGGTGGCTAAGTCAAAACCATCACTTAACGCCCAAACAGGCGATCGATATGGCCACTTATTTCTACAGAGCACAACCCCGTTCCCTATCTTGGGACTCGGATAGACAAACCCAAACCCCTACTGGATCTAACAAACCTGAAAAAAAGATAATGAAACCCATCTCAGAACCTATAAAGACCGGCCAAGCTTGTGCAGAACCCATTCCCATCAGGGGCCCTCAATGTTATCAGTGTGGAGAATGGGGACATATAGTTCGTAACTGCCCCCGTAAGAACAACCAGGAAGAACCAATGGACATAGGCTGCATTCCCTGCCCGATCTTGTATACCGAGGAGATGGGACCCAGTTTCTATGTGAGTGTAACAGTAAAGGGGGTGCAAGTAAAAGCTCTGTTAGACTCAGGCTGTCGCCAGTCGGTTGTCCGATAGTCCATAGTAGGGCCCACACCAATCCTAACTGGAGAAGACGTCCCCATTCGATGCGTTCATGGGGATGTCCGGGTCTACCCTTAATAAGAGTGCCTATAACCCTTTCCAATAGACAGATCCTCCAGGCAAGACTCGGGGTGATGCCCGCTCTCCCTGAACAGCTGATAATAGGACAGGACAATCCCTCCTTTTTGTCTCTGATAAAGGAAAAGATCTTGTTTCCTTCACAACTTAGCCCTACTCGCCCAAACCTCCTTACCCAAGCACCGTGGCTCTCAGATAGGAGCTTCCGGTTCACACAGAAAAACGACCCTACACTGAAGACCGCCTGGGAACAAGCCCAACCAGTAGCCCCCACAATCCAATCAGTTTTTCCCTTCTTTCAGGTCTCCAGGGATCTCCTATACAGGATAGGGAAATATGGTGACCCTCCCCAACTGGTTGTACTCCAGGCTTTCTGGGACCAGGTATTATTTTTCGCACACTCACATCTAGTCGCAGGACATCGAGGTGCACAGAAGACAATACAAGTAGTGTTACAACACTTCTATTGGCCCGGTATCTTTGCACATGCCACTAAGTTCCGTCACAAATGTGCAGTATGTCAAAGAGAGAACCCCCACAAACCACCAGCCGTACCTCTTCAACCCCTTCCAATCATCGGTAATCCATTTGAGAGGATCGGCATGGATCTGATTGGACCACTGCCCAAAACCCGGCGCGGTACCCTCTTTGCCCTGGTCATAGTAGATTACGCCACTAGGTATCCCGATGCCTTTCCCTTACGAGCACCCACCACCCAGAATATCAGTGACAAACTGTTGGAGTTATTTTCACGCGTGGGTTTCCCATGTGAGATACTCACGGACCAAGGAACCCTGTTTGTGTCCAAACTGATGGCCCATATTTGCAAAACACTTGACATCTCACATATCAAAACATCTGTTTATCACTCCCAAACTGATGGGTTATGCGAACGCTATAATGCTATGCTAAAGCTAACCCTGCAGAAACTGTTGAGTGCAGAAGGGAAAGATTGGGACAGACTACTACCCTTAGCTCTCTATGTTGTACGAAGCCAGAGACAAGCCAGTCTTGGCTGTTCCCCATTTCAGCTCCTTTATGGTCGGGAACCACATAGCTTGTTGGAGATCACCAAGGAAGCCTGGGAACAAGAAAAGCAAGAGGAAATCAGTTCCTTCCTTGAGTATACCCAAAGTCTACGGACCCGACTACAGAAACTATGGGAATTTGCTGATGCAAATTTGGAGCAAGCACAGACTAAACAACAGCTATATTACAACAAGGGAAAAAAATTGAGATAATTAGCAGTAGGTGATTGGGCCCTGGTCTTGACGCCCTCCTCTCTAACCAAAACAAAGACCGGGTGGCACGGCCCATTCAAAGTCGTAAGCAAAGTAGGTTTGACATCCTACCGCTTACAGGTAACGCCGAAACGCACACAATGATACCATATCAACCTCCTTAAGAAATGGCTAGGGCCCCTACCCAAGGATTCGTATATCAGTGTCCCTGTGGTTTCCCATGACACCACCCTACACCACTTGGTTATTAATCCTGAACTCACACCAAACTAGGAAAACACCCTGCAAGAGACCTTCCGACCTTTTTCCCCTTTGTTATCAGACCTCCCCGGCAGAACGAATTTAGCAGAACAAGCTATTCTAACACAACCAGGATGTGTGGTTAGGCAAAAACCCTACCGTATACCTGTAGCCCGGAGAGAAGCCATAAACCAAGAAGTGGAGAGTATGCTCGCCCTGGGTATTATAAAACCATCCCAAAGCGAGTGGTCCTCCCCTATAGTACTGGTACCGAAACCGGATGGTTCCGTCCGGTTTTGTATCGACTTCAGGGCAGTAAGTGCGATCTCCAAATATGACTCATATCCTCTCCCACGAGTGGATGAATTAATAGAAAAACTGGGGGAGGCCCAATATATCACCACACTAGATCTCACAAAGGGTTATTGGCAGGTTCCCCTGAGACCCCAAGATCAGGAAAAAACTGTGTTTTCAACTCCCACGGGTCTTTATGAGTTTACCATGCTACCCTTTGGCTTACATGGAGCCCCTGCTACCTTCCAGAGTCTCATGAACAGAGTGCTACACAAACACCAGGGTTACTCTTCAGCCTACCTCGATGAAATCGTCATCTACAGCCCCACCTGGGAATCCCATTTACAACATTGCCAGTTAGTGCTTCAGGCTCTTCAAGAGGCAGGACTACACATCAATGCAAAGAAATCGAGAGCAGGTTTCCAGAAGGTAAAATACCTGGGGTATCTCCTTGGAAAGGGTTGTATAGAGCCTCTGGAGGAAAAAGTAAAGGCAATAACACAAGCCCCCTTCCCCACCACCAAGAAAGAAGTCAGGGCTTTCCTGGGTCTCCTGGGCTATTACGAGCGCTTCATTCCCCAATATTCCGAGTTGGCTGCACCCCTTACTGATTTATTGCAAAAGCAGGTAAAAGCTAAAGACATGTTACAACCCACCCCGAGGTCCAAAAGGCATTTAACGCCCTGAGAACAGCCATCACCTTCCAGACTTTAGTAAACCCTTCCTGCTTCAGACTGATCCCTCCGAACACGGGCTAGTGGCGGTGCTATCCCAGGTCTCTCCTGAAGGCCAAGAGCACCCTGTGTTGTTCATAAGTAGGAAGCTCTACCCTAGGGAACAACGTTATCCCATTATAGAAAAAGAATGTTTGGCAGTAAAATGGGCAGTAGATAAACTCTGATACTACCTTGAGGGTTCCCAATTCATCCTGTATACAGACCACGCCCCCTCCTATGGATGAGTCGGAAAAAGGGAAACAATCCTTGTATGTTGCGCTGGTTCCTCTCCCTCCATCCCTTCTCTTTCGAAGTCCGCCATCGTAAAGGTTCCTCCAATGGGAATGTGGACTTCCTTTCACGATTACCTCTGTTACCCGATCCTGAACAGACTGGGGTAGAGGTGTGTGAAGAGGCGCTGCCATCCCAGTTTGATGTTCCGCCTTCAGAACCTGCATCGAACCCCACTTACCGATCTTCCTGTTCCCTCCTTTGCTTTCAGGCCCTTGCTTTCAACGATAGCTGGTCCTATCGCTTTAAGGACACACCCACAACGTGTCCTTCCCATCGTCACATGACCGCATTGGAGCCTTCAGCAGGAATAAGACCTGAAGAGGTAACCCAAGGGGCGGGCCATACAGGAACCTCCAGGACGAAGGAACAGAAGTCGGAGGAAAACACAAAGAAAGCGGAAACCTTCTTCCTACCCCCGGGTTTGACGTGGTTCACAGCAACCGAGGACAAAGCCGAGTCAGCACCAGGATTGGAAGAAGACGCTGTCTCCGCCAGTCAAGACGCTGTACGGGAGCCGGACCCTATCCGGTACCACGAGGAAACCGGCCACCGCTTCAGCTTTTCTTGGGGGAGGGGCTCAGTGCCTGCGAAGACCGACGGGGGTGGGAAAAGTTAACCACCCAAGGGGCTGCTTTGGCGATCATAAAAGCTGCACACGCTCACTGGCGAAGGTCTTGGGTGTTATTCCCTACACTCCCCGATCCCTCTTTCAAGTGGATACAAACCGGATATCCTCCTTACAAGGTGTTTCGTTTTTATTTCTTTTCTCTTTCATGCTGTGACCACTGTCCTCTGACCACTGGCCAACCTGAAATGCTTGCATCACCCCCTCACATACCCACTCATGCACCCACATAACCTCACATATTCCAACTCCCACATTACCACTCACAAACCCATTCACAGACCCATACAAATACTCACACACCCACTCACTGATTCATAGAGCCACTCACATATCTAATCACTCATACGCCCACTTACACAACCATTAACTCACCCATACAGCAACTCATGCACCCACTCACTAACCAATACAGCCACTCACACATCCAGTCATATAGATACTAACTCACCAGCTCATACACCCATACAACTATTTACACACTGAGTCAGTCAGCCATACAACTACTCACACATCCACTCACTCATACACCACTTCTGCACCCACTCACTCACCTATACAGCCACTCATATACCCTATCACTCACCTATACAGCCTCTCACATACTGACTCACCCACACTTCAGTGACACACCCACTCACTAACCCACACAGCCACACATAGTCACTTACTTACCCTTACAGGCACTCTCATAGCCACTCACAGCCACTCACTCACCCATACAACCAATCACACACTTATAGAGCCACTCAAACACATATTCACGCATGGATACACACAGTCCCACAGTCACTTACATTAATATGTGTTACAATTAGTATCACTCTTTAGTAGTACACAAACTATAGTAGTATCTTAGCATGTATCTTTAACACTCAGAAACATTTAGAAAACATTCACACTCAGTGGATGATGTCAGTGATGTAATCAGTGATGTCAATGTCTACATCATAAGGGATGTAAAATGTGAGGGCATAAGCAGTGCATTGCGCAGGGTTGTGAGTTATAGTTAGCTCAGCTAACTATAACACCTGAATTTCTCTGGTTTTTTAGTAGTGAAATGTCAGCCTAAGTATAATATCCCTGTAACCTTTGGTTTTTGTAGTGGATATATAGGAGTGAAGCCACCGTTACACCTGCCGTTACAACAAACACAGCAGCAATGGTGGCGTTGAATCACAAGTCAGAGGACCCATTTTGCAAGGCTGGCAGTAAGTCTGAAGAAATGGCAGGTGGGGAGGTGTGAAAATTGCCGGGTGGTGAAGAAAATATGCACGCTCGGCAATGAGTAGGAAATATCCCACAATCATGTCCACTGATGCGCTGTGAGAAAAGGAAGCAGCAGCTGATGCACTTTTTGAAAATGTACCCGACACTACAAACAATAGTTGTATAATTTTCTTTACCAATAATGTTGTAAAAAATGATGCCAGAGCACGTTTAAGGGCTTTGAAAAAAAACACGAAGAATGAACAAGCCAAATGGTGGGAAAGAAAATCCCTACAAAAATATGAGGAAGTAGGTTGGATATCGCGTGGACTTCACATTATGCTGGTGCCCAGTTTTGAAAACCCAAACTCTACTATGCTCAATGAATGGGAAGAAAGAAATTTAGATGCATCCATGCTATTGGTTCAAATACTTATTAAATATGCTGAAATAGATCGAGAAGCCCTACAGAAAGAAATTGAATGGATCAAAAATGAATTAGACAATTCTGATCAAAATGAACTGGACAGCAAATGTTGTGGCAAAATGACTGATAGACTCAAAAAGCAGGAAGATATTATTAAATCAAGAAAAGCACACATATTTTCCAGGGCTAAAGCTGATTATGAAATGGGACAAGTCTTTACATTTTCAAAAAAATTTGATTCCATCAAAAGACAACGCCTCATGAATTGCAATATAGCAGTACAGGATGATAAAATCAGTACCCAGTCAGCCAACAGTTCAGCTTTAGAAAGTGAAGCAGATTTAGAAGATCGCAGATTTTCAGCAGGCCTAGGAGGGCGGTTCCGTCAAATTAACTCTTGCAGAAGAGTTGGGTTTATTATGACGCAATTATCAACAGACACTTCCACCACGAAATTCAAATTACAAACAAGGCAAAGACGAAACCAGAGACAATGGAAAATGAGACAAATACAAAACCAAGAAGCAAACAGGAAACAAATGAAGACGCAAGTAATAAAGAATAATAATGCGGTCATTAACCTTTCTGACGTCGTACTCAATGAAGCTGACATCAAAATGTTATCCCTTGGATTGACTTATTGTCTTGAAAGCAGCTTAAATAATAGCCAAACTCATGTTGAGATATTCAAGTTTATTAGGAAATTAAAACTTACCAAATATAAATTAATGCAACAATCTGTTATAACATCAATGGGAGTGCCAGATAAAGAAGCCAACCCATCAACTTACAAATATTGGACATACAACTAGTACGTGATCTACATGAGCTACTAAATGAAGAACATAATACTGGTGCGATAGTATCTACTCAACAAATTATACAGGAGCAAGATCTTATCACACCTGGTTAAATAAAAAATCCATTGAAACCTGTATCAACTTACATGCCAATCATGCCACGAGATGCGGTGGATATATCAACGATATGTCCCTAATCGTAATCTTAGGTCAGGGAGCAAAGGCTTAATTGCTGTACCGAAGATCAAACGTGCTCGCAGTGGCGGGCGAATGTTTTCATATAACGGGGCTAAATTGTGGAACCGTATTCCACTACATCTACGCTCTGAACCAGATCATCTTACGTTCAGAAAATTGGTGAAAATCTTTCTTTTTCAGTAATTCTTTTGTTTCTCGCTGAGTGCCTGCTAGCGCTGGGATGCCTCCGGGTAACCACGCGCTTTATAAATATTCTTTCATTCATTCATTCATATTCTACGATCGGGTTACGGGAGAGATTAAGACACTTAATTACATCAAAGTAGATCTATGCGTGTGTGTATTAGTGTCTCCGTGGGTCTCCCAGTGGGTGTGTGAGTGTCTCATGTGAGTGTGTGAGTAGATCTGTAAGTGAGTGTGTGAGTCTGTGAGTGGGTCTGTATATTAGTGCAGGGCCACAAGCCGCACCGCCACAGGAACCTCGTCGGTCCGCTGCTGATTATTGGGTCAACAATTGCAGAGCAGGGTGGAGCTGCCCTTTGCGGGCGTTCAGTGACTTTATTTTGCCTCTGTTTACTCCAATATTGACATTTCAAGTGGCAGTAACCCACTGGGGATTGATTTACAGACTACAGGTCCCATAATTCAGTGCGTGTTCTATACACCTGAGCGCTATTCAAAATAACAATAAAAGAAAAGGGACTCACCTTTGGTCTTTGCCTACCACTTCAATGTGGTAATGCCCATGGAAGAAGGGGGAAATTCCAAAACGCGTCGGCAGGAGCCGGAGGCGTGTGTCACTTTTCAAAGCAGCCTTTCAGTGGATAATGCTCACCGCCTTGCGAGTGCGACTCATGAAAACGGCAAGCATCAATCCAGATTAGGTGTCCTTGCCTGGGCCACGAGCCGCACCGCCACAGGAACATCGTGGGTCCGCTGCTGCTTATTGGGCAGCAATTGCGGAGCAGGTTGGACCTGCCATTTGCGGGCATTCAGTGACTTTATTTTGCCTCTGTTTACTCCAATATTGACATTTCAAGTGGCAGTAACCCACTGGGGATTGATTGATGGACTACAGGTCCCATAATTCAGAGCGTGTTCTATACACCTGAGCGCTATTCAAAATAACAATAAAAGAAAGGGGACTCACCTTTGGTCTTTGCCTACCACTTCAATGTGGTAATGCCCATGGAAGAAGGGGGAAATCCCGAAACGCGTAGGCAGGAGCCGGAGGCGTGTGTCACTTTTCAAAGCAGCCTTTCAGTGGATAATGCTCACCGCCTTGCGAGTGCGACTCATGAAAACGGCAAGCATCAATCCAGATTAGGTGTCCCTGCCTGGGCCACGAGCCGCACCGCCACAGGAACATCGTGGGTCCGCTGCTGCTTATTGGGGCAGCAATTGCAGAGCATGGTGGAGCTGCCATTTGCGGGCGTTCAGTGACTTTTTTTTGCCTCTGTTTACTCTAATATTGACATTTCAAGTGGCAGTAACCCACTGGGGATTGATTGATGGACTACAGGTCCCATAATTCAGTGCGTGTTCTATACACCTGAGCGCTATTCAAAATAATAATAAAAGAAAGGGGACTCACCTTTGTCTGCCAATTGAATGCGGTAATGCCCATGGAAGAAGGGGGAAATCCCGAAACGCGTCGGCAGGAGCCGGAGGCGCGTGTCACTTTTCAAAGCAGCCTTTCAGTGGACAATGCTCACTGCCTTGCGAGTGCGACTCATGAAAATGGCAAGCATCAATCCAGATTAAGTGCTCCTGCCTGGGCCACGAGCCGCACCGCCACAGGAACATCGTGGCTACGCTGCTGCTTATTGGGGCAGCAATTGCGGAGCAGGTTGGAGCTGCCATTTGCGGGCGTTCAGTGACTTTATTTTGCCTCTGTTTTCTCCAATATTGACATTTCAAGTGGCAGTAACCCACTGGGGATTGATTGATGGACTACAGGTCCCATAATTCAGAGCGTGTTCTATACATCTGAGCGCTATTCAAAATAATAATAAAAGAAAGGGGACTCAGCTTTGGTCTTTGTCTACCACTTGAATGCGGTAACGCCCATGGAAGAAGGGGGAAATCCCAAAATGCGTCGGCCGGAGCCGGAGGCGCGTGTCACTTTTCAAAGCAGCCTTTCAGTGGACAATGCTCACCGCCTTGCGAGTGCGACTCACGAAAACGGCAAGCATCAATCCAGATTAAGTTTCCCTGCCTGGGCCATGAGCGGCACCGCCACAGGAACCTTGTGGGACCGCTGCTGCTTATTGGGGCAGCAATTGCAGAGCATGGTGGAGCTGCCATTTGCGGGCGTTCAGTGACTTTATTTTGCCTCTGTTTACTCCAATATTGACATTTCAAGTGGCAGTAACCCACTGGGGATTGATTTACAGACTACAGGTGCCATAATTTAGAGCATGTTCTATACACCTGAGCCCTATTCAAAATAATAATAAAAGAAAGGGGACTCACCTTTGGTCTTTGTCTGCCACTTGAATACGGTAATGCCCATGGAAGAAGGGGTAAATCCCATAATGGGTCGGCAGGAGCCGGAGGCGCGTGTCACTTTTCAAAGCAGACTTTCAGTGGACAATGCTCACCGCCTTGCTAGCGCGACTCACGAAAACGGCAAGCATTAATCCAGATTAAGTGTCCCTGCCTGGGCCACGAGCTGCACCGCCACAGGAACCTCGTGGGTCCACTGCTGCTTATTGGGGAAGCACCTGCAGAGCAAGGTGGAGCTGCCATTTGCGGGCGTTCAGTGACTTTATTTTGCCTCTGTTTACTCCAATATTGACATTTCAAGTGGCAGTAACCCACTGGGGATTGATTTACAGACTACAGGTCCCATAATTCAGAGCGTGTTCTATACACCTGAGCGCTATTCAAAATAATAATAAAAGAAAGGGGACTCACCTTTGGTCTTCGTCTGCCACTTGAATGTGGTAATGCCCATGGAAGAAGGGGGAAATCCCGAAACGTGTCGGCAGGAGCTGGAGGCGTGTGTCACTTTTCAAAGCAGCCTTTCTGTGGACAATGCTCACCGCCTTGCGAGTGCGACATCAATCCATATATATATATATATATATATATATATATATATATATATATATATATTCAATGAAAAAACCAAAGGTTTCACACATGTTATAGTTAGCTGCACATTTCACTCGTAAAAAACCATTGAAATTTCCCCGTTATAGTTAGTTCAGCTAACTATAACTCGCGCGCCTGCAATGCACTACTGATGACGTCACATATTACATCACTCATGACATGGTCACTGACATCACTCATGACATCACTGATGACATCTCAAATGACATCACTGATGACATCACTGATGGCATCATCCAGTGATTGTGTGTTGTTCTGAAAATTAAATATTTTTTACATTTATGTATATCTCAAGGTCAATGGAAGAATAAAGGGGTATATAAGTGTCAAAAATGATCCTTTTTGATAAAAATTTTTTATGTGTAACTGAATGCTTAAGTGTATCATAGTGAATACATGGCTTACTGAGTAATGTTTAAATATGTAAATATCTGTATCAGTCTCTCACTTTGTGTATAAGTGGCTGCATGGGTTGGTGAGTAGCTACATGGGTGTCTATATAGGTTAGTAGTTGTTTTTTTGAGTATCAGTGTGAGTGTCTGCATGGTTCGGTGGGGGGTATTACGTAGTGCATAGGTGCATGAATGAGCGACTCACTGTTTGTATGTGTTGAAGACAGCATGTGTGCAGGACTGTATGGGTGGATGAGTGTGTGTATGGGTGTGTTAGTGAGTGAATGACTGTCTCAATAGTGTCTTTATGAGTAACCACATATGTTTTAAACTAGTATATGTGACTATTGGTGTATATATGTGAGTATATGTGAGAGTGAGAGATTGCAAAAGTTCCTGTATGAATAAGTATGTGTTTCTATAAGTTATTGTTTAAAAGAGTAAGTATATGTAAGTTTCTGTAGAAGTAAGTGTGGTGGTGTCTGTCTAACTGAATATGCAGGTAAACGGATGTTTCATTCTTAATTACCATGAGTGACTATGTGTGTGAGTAACTCTATGGATGTGTGGCATTGTGTAACAGGATGTATACGTGTATGAATACATATGATGAGTGAGTACATGTATGAGTGACTGTAGACGTCTGTTGGTGAATGTCTTTATGTGTTTGTGGTTCTTATAATTACTGAATAGGTTGTTGTAACTGTTATTGATTTGTTCATTATTTTGATCTTTTTAGTTTGTATTTTTGAATGTGTGTTTTATTGGTTATATTAGGGGAAGAGGAGGTCTGCCACTCTTTCACAAGGATGATGTCATCAGTGATGTCATCAGTGATGTCATTTGAGATGTCATCAGTGATGTCATGAGTGATGTCAGTGACCATGTCATGAGTGATGTAATATGTGACGTCATCAGTAGTGCATTGCAGGCGCGCGAGTTATAGTTAGCTGAACTAACTATAACGGGGAAATTTCAATGGTTTTTTACGAGTGAAATGTGCAGCTAACTATAACATGTGTGAAACTTTTGGTTTTTTCATTGAATTTCTAAGGTTTTTTAAATGCTAATTCCTAACTATAACGTGCGTGAAACCTATGGTTTTTTCAGTGAATTTGCAAGGTTTTTTAAATGCTAATTCCTAACTCTAACGTGAGTGAAACCCATGTTTTTTTCAGTGAATTTGCAAGGTTTTTTAATTTTTTTTATTTTTTTTTTGTTTATTTTTTACATATTTTTATTTTAATTTTCTTACTTTTTTTAAAGACTATGTTTATTTTTTAAAATTTCTACAATATGTTTTTTTTAACCATTTTTATAAAATAAACAGTTTATTTTTTTTATTTTTTTTATATTTTTCTCTGTTTTTCCTTTTATTTATTTTTTTTTATTTTTTTTTACCGTGCGCGTACGGTAAGCGTACGTATTGCTCTAATTACGTAAAATTTCTACGCTGTTTGCGTTTATTTACGCATTTTGCGTAGACGCACGTCACGCGCGCACAGCGCGTAACGCGTACTTTACGCGGAAGTGAAGGGGCGTGCCTGTTGCGCGCATGCGCGCGTCCGCGTGTCTTTTTTACGCGCATGCGTACTTTTGCCGTAAGCGTACCGTAAGCGCACCGTAAGCGCTCCGTAAGCGTACGGTAGGTCATGTGATTAAGAAACATGACTTTTGATTGGTTATTACAACTTTCAGTTCTAGAACTCTCCTACACCACACCCATTCCCCTCATTTCTGCTTGTGATCCCTTGGGAGAAGGAGCTGGTTTGTCTTTGAGATACGATGGCAGAACAGCAGAGCTCTTCTGAGAGTGAGGCTAGCACTAGCAGCACTACCTTGAGGCAGAGAGCGAGGAAACAAAAGACCTCTTATGTATGGGAATATTTTACTTATCCGGAAGGCCAGCAAAAGGTAAATGCACCCTTAGTAACTTGTAAGCTGTGTAAGCGTGTACTTTCAAGAGGTAATCCTGACAGGAAGTATTCCTTTGGGAATCATACCATGATGAGGCACCTCAAGGATGTACACAGAAGGACACATGCTCAACTTACTGGAGGTAACCCTTCAGTAAGTCAACCAAGTACTTCCACAGCAGCTCAGTCCTTCTTCTGCAGGTCAGGTGAGCCCTTCATCTGTGGGGGGAGCATCTCCTTTTGCTGGCCCTCTGGAAATTAACCATCGGTTTGCGAGGGTTTTAGTTCGTTGCGCCACTTGTCATGATCTAATTGCTCATAGGGAGACCAGTGTTGCCCTAGTGAACAATTTAATAGATCAGCACATTTGTCGTAAGGACTAATATTCCCATTCTTTCTTTCCTCTATCCCTGCATGAACACAACGGCTCTTTTAAGAGCCAACCTTACCTTTCATCTTTTTTTTATATATGTTTTTAAAAACTTTTTTTTTTTTTTTTTACCGTACGTGTACGGTGCGCGTATTTTTTTTTTTTTTTTTTTAAAAAAAAACACTAAAAATCAATTATCACATTACAAGGTCCTTGAGAGACTACAATTAAAAACTGAAAATGTGATTGTAGAGAAGTAGAAAAAAAGGAACCATGATATTATTGACTTACCATACCCACTCAAAAAAATATTTAATCATTTATTTTTTTAAAAAATTGCTTTAAAAATGGTTCTAGTTTTCGAAAATGTTCTATATCAATCTGAAAAAAAAGAAAAAAGTATTAATATTTTTTAAAACATTTTATAATACAGTACACATATATACATATTTAACAAAAAATATTTTTGCCTTATTTTTGCTGTTTTCAGAATATATTGCATTTCACTATAAATTGTGAAAGCAATTGCATTCATCCTTTAACAGCGGGCAAAAAAAAAATAACAATCTCAAAGATTGTATTAAAAAAGCCCAGAATCTCTTCTCACTTAAACTTAACATTACAGAAATGCATAATTTTCTAAAAAAATATCATCTAAAAACAATACGTATTTCTTTAAAATACCGTCTGATATTTTTGTTTCAGAAGTATAATCACAAAATTATATCTCAAATAACTCCACAATACATCTGATTCCATTTCCTTTAGGCCAAATAGTAATTTTAAAATTCTTTTTTGATTAAATTTCCAATGGTAATCCAATAAAATTCTAAAGTTTAATTTGTAAAGATCTCACCGATTCTCTGTAACATTTTGGTTCCCAAAAGATTTATTAATAATTTATTAAGTCCACAATAGAATTGGTTACTTTTCCGCATGGCCAAATAGTAATTTTAAAAATCTTTTTTGAAAAAATTTCCAATGGCACTCCAATAACATTCCAAAATTTAAATTGTGCAGATGTTACCGATTTTGTCTACATATTTGGTTTTCCAAAGTTTCATTAAAAATTTTAAAAGTCCACATTACAATTGGTTATCTTTCCATTAGGCCAAATGATAATTTGAAAAATCATTTTTTTTGAAAATTCTAATGGTAATCCAATAAAATGGTAAAATTGTTTTGTACACATCTTGCCAAGTCTCTCTAAAATTTAGGTTTCAGGAAGATTAGATAGGAATTTGCTAAATCAAAAGGCAAACGTTGCTTAAAAACTAATTGGGAATCATTACACAGTGTCCAGCCTTTTTCACATTTAAGATAAACTGTGTAATGTCCAGAAGTAACAGTAGGTCCTTCATGGAAAATTATTGCAACAGTTACAAAAGTTTTTCCTGAAATTGATAATTGCTGTCCTGTAAACTTCTTTATTAAAGTATTCAATTTTGAACCATCAGCTCTACATCGTTGCATCATTAAAATTACATACTGTCCGTATTCCTTTAAAATTAATGTTGAAAACATTTCAGATTGACACTCACTGCATTGCATGCTATGATTAGCATCTTTAACTAATTTAGTAAAAGTGACTGTTTTACTCTCTGGCAATGTCAAATAAATAAACCTTTCATTTTCAACATTAGAGCCACATATATTATAACAGTTTTCACAACTATGTTCCCATTTATAAGAGAGACCAAATAAAATATCAATTGCAACTTCTTCTTCTTCCAGTACCTGAAGAAAAAACATCAAAAATTCGTGTGCATCTTGCTGTTCATTTTGAGAAAACTGTGTTCGTCCAGAACATACATCTAAAAGTTTTCTAATTTCAGTAGCACTTTCTATTTGAGTTTTATCATTACTCAGCTTTTGAAAAAGGAGACTCAGCTCAGAACAGAATCTTTTTCCCTGATTTACTATTATCTGCTCTTGCAAACTTTCCAGATAAAATGCAACATTCAGCACTACATTAGCGTAGCAGTTGACACCAGAGCTATTTTCAAAATGACATCCTACAACCTGTTCTTCTTTTTCCTTACTCTTTTTGCTTGCTATTACATCACTCCTCTTTTTTTTCCTCCTCTCTACATCTTCATTACAGATATTCTCATTTCTCCTTTTACGAGAAACTACACGTTTCTCCAACACAGGATACTGACCTAAATGAGGAGCATAGCTTCTTCTTAATCTATTATACTCCTTAACACAATTTGTATCAGCACTAACTTTTGAGTCATCAAAGTCTATCATGAATAAACCTGATAATGTTTTCACTGGTGACAAAGCAACATATGCCATACCTTCTTTGAACACAGTTGAACCAATGTTCACAAATGCACAATCTACAGTCAATCCTTGAGACTTGTGAATAGTTACAGCATATGCTAGCGAAAACGGAAACTGCTTCCTACGTACATATAAGTCTTTCACAAGCATGAAACGAACTGTACAACGACAAATGTCTTTAACTTCTTCTATCTGATCAAATTTTATTTTTAAACATTCAATTCCATCTTTTTTCTGATAATTAATAAAACCCACAACTCTTCCCATAGCTCCATTAACTAAACCTTTTTCAACATCCAAATTTCTCCTTAAAAATACTCTACAGTTCATGCAAACATATAGATTTTTTTCTAATCCAGCTGTTTTGGAAATGTTCTTCTCTAGTGAATCCAATTTATTTTTCAGTGTGCCTGTTACTGTGACAGTAATTCTACCATCCTCAATTTTGTCCACTGCTTCCAATTTCCTGATCTCTTCCTTTTCCAATTTCAAAAGCTCCTCATTGAATATTGAGCATTCACGTAGAGTTGGCATTAAGCAGATGACACTTTTGTTTTCTGCAATGTTCTTGTATATCTTCTCTGCAACTATTTCTTCCTTTGGAAATAAATTATGTAGCAGCCGACTCTGTAATGCTTTTTTGCCAACTTCTGTGAGTAGTCCAATTCTGATATCTTTCAGAATACTTCCATATTCTTCATCGCTTGCTTGCCTCATATTAGTAGTAAGTTCCTTGTACTCAAAGAAGGACCAAATATTTGTATTTCCGATGCTTCCCAATGACTTCTTTGTGTCTTCATGTGTGACAGTATTAAACACTGGTTGTCCTTTAACTGGAGTAAGTTGCAAAAGATCTCCAAAAAATATGACGTGTTTTCCTCCAAATAACACGTCATAGTCTGTCTTTAGTATTTGCTGCATTCTTAAATGCACAAAGGCAAGCATTAAGTTTGGTACCATGCTTACCTCATCAATAATGAGAACTTGCATCTTCTTCAATACTCTTGAAACTTCCAAGGATGCTTCTCCAGTTAGCTTGTTGTATTGTATTTTGTTCTCATGCTCCACTGGTAACATTAGCAAACGATGTAAAGTGATTCCTTTTATGTTATATGCTGCTAACCCAGTTGGAGCAGTAACCACACAAGACAAAGTAGAATCCGTTTTTTGCTGTAGGTAGCTTCTGATGACTTTTATAAGGAAACTTTTTCCAGTTCCAGCTTGTCCGCTTACATACATCCTGATTGGATGAAATGATGTGCATGAGCACTCTTTTTTAACATGTAGAAATCCGTGATCAATTTTGTTTCTGATCTCTTCATAAATTTGTTGCTGCTCTTTGTTCAGTTGTCTTTCCCAATTTTCTAAGTCTCTAAATTCTTCTTGACCTTGATTCATAGCCGTTTCCACTTCATTCATGGCTATTGATGCTTCATTTTCAACGATTGGTTGTCCTAGGGGATCTTGACTGAGTGTTCCTGAACTTTGGCTGTCCTGAGAACTGTCTCTAGCTATTTCTGCTGCAATTGTAGTTTCCTGTTCAATTTCTTCATTTAACATTTGCAGATAAGTTGAGAATGTACTGCATTGTATGCTGTCTTTGCAAGCATTAAAAGAATCTTCATAGCTTTGAAATTCTCCCAGTAGTTCATCCTCTGAACGCCATGGTTTAAACAGCTGTAAAAGAGCCAAGTAGTAAAATTCCTTTTTGTCAGTAGTGTCGCAACTCAGCTTCCTGTGATTTATCAAACTTCCTTTTGCTTGCTTCACCAAACATCCTTCCTCACCAATGACTTTATATTTTCCATTGTTGATGTCTTCTGCGGCTTTCCGTGAATAAATGTAGTTCTGCAGCACTTCATAGAGACACATGTTCTCCAGATGTTGACTTCTCTTGGGATAATATGTGTCCAACATGTTTGATTTCAAAATATCTGTACTTTCTAGGTCATTCTCGGCCAAATATTCAATTTCTCCAACAGATTTTAGTACCCGATTTCTCATTGCTGCAAGGCCTAAACTTGCCCAAATTATTCTTCTTGATTTCGAGTAGAGACTTGCAGAAGATAACCTATCTGAACATTCGTAGGATCCAATTTCTCGATGCGATAACATCTTCAAACTGAAACTGTACAGCTTCTTACTGACAGTCTTCTCGTGAGAAATCTCTTCCCACATTTCCTTCAATTCTGTTTTTTCTGATTTCGTAATGTAAGACGTTACATATCGAGCAACAGCAATGGAATTGTCAGCTACATACTGTATATCCATGTTAGCGTTCCACATGGATAAAATGACTGGGTTGTAGTCATTTATATTTTTTGATTCTTCTTTTCTTTTTAGGTTGTAGGTATTCTTAGGTGATTTTCTTGTGATAGTATGTCTCACAGCTGACATAAAACTGTTTACTCTTCCATTTGAAAGAACAGGTCTAGGAAATCCAAATCGACATTTAGTGTAGTATTTATCTTTGCTCTTGTATTTCCATCGACAGTATTTTCCACACCGATGACTTTGGAAACGTAAAACTTGCTCCTTTAACTTTTTCTCTTCTATGCTTTTTGGTATAGCACATGTTGCATATTCTTCAATGTAAGATAACACTGCTTCATCAGTATCTGTTCCAAACTTTGGGGCATCCTTGATCCACAACAGCATATGAATATGAGGAGCACCTCTTGCCTGGTACTCTTTTCTCCAAAAGAAATCTACTACTTCTCCAAGAGGTGGATTTTTTTTATTGCAGATGAAGGACATCATAGCCTCAAATCTATGATTTAAATATCTGCAAACATTAACCGGATCCAATGAGCACAGTTCTCCAGCTGTCTTGTATTCGATGTTTTTAATGTTTGAATTTGCCTCTCGTAGAAAATCCAGTAAATCATCCCAAGCGTACTCAGCACAGCTTAGGGTAACGAACCATGTTGGTGTTCCTAAATTCCGTAACATGCATTTTAATTCACCATGACGTCGGTACCAATATTCATTTGTCCCACGCTGACAAGCCATCAGATTGATCAGTTGTGTTTCCAAATGATCATCTCGGTGCTGCACTTTCTCCATAAAATCCTTAGCAGACACATTTTGTAAATGTACTCCACTTTTTAAAATATGATTTACTGCATAAGACAGTGCAGACAAATCACTTTCAAATAAAAGATGGAACAAATAAGGAATACTTTGTCGAAATCTGGGATCTTCAGCATATAGTCTTGTAGTCCGATACTCAGAAGCTGGAATCTGTTCCGGACGTTCATCGTATCGTCCTCCTTTTCCTTTAGGAAACAGCTGGGGAAAACATTGAGCTTCCAAGCTCTCCTCCCATACACTCACGGGAGTTCCTTTTGCTTTCTTCATCTGAAAGAGATCAATATTGTCTCCCATAACTTCTTTTGAATGAAGAGGATGTATGCTAAAATGTTCATAAATTTCTTCTTCCTTTGACTTGTCCACTTTTTCAATTTGTCCAGTTGGTGTTTCTGTGTCTTCTTGTAAATCTTCTTCTTCTTCTTCTTCTATATAAATTGATTCATACCATTTGTTATTCCTTTTCAAATACAAATTTGCTCTTTGTACTTTCCGCACATCTACCAGCTCCTGCCAAATCTTCTTATTCTTTGTAGGTACACCATTAACCAGAATAATTAATGGTTCAGTTTCCAAAGTATCCGCATCAATAGTTTCCATATTTTTTTTCAAATCCAAGGGCAAATACACCACTCTACCTTTTAAACCTCTCAGTAAATCTGAAGGAGGTAATTTACCAGTTTTGGGCTCCATACGTACTATGGTCTGGAACGGATGAACACATTGAATGAGTATAGACTCATATGTATTTAATTCAGAAAGTTCAGCAGGAATAGCATCCAATTCTAAATTATTATGTACAGCTCTGGTCGGCATTCTATTTTCCTCTAACTTGTTGTAACAGTATTTACAAATACGCTGATCTTCACCCAAATCAAAACAATTTTCAAGAAATATATATGTGGCAAAATCCTTCCACTTATAATTATCTTCATTTTCACTCTTTCTGTAGAGATCAACATTCCTAGTTTGTTTTCTATAATGAGTTCTGCGGCAACAAATACAAGTAAAATTTGGTCTTTCATTAGAGATTATTGCAAATTTTGTTATGTGATCATTAAATGTGTTACTTACAGAGGGTTCTACATTCTCTTCCACTTCTTCCTCATTTACTGTGTCCTTCTCTGCACTGTTTTGTTCAGGACCAAAGTAACAAAACTGAATTTCATCAACAACCTTCTCTACATCTGATACCGTTCCTCGGAACAGAGCCCTATTCAATTCATTTAACTTTATTGCTGGACTTTTGGCAAAATACAACCGTCTCACAAACTTTCTCATTTCAGTATGATGAACAGCCAGCATCCTAAAATGATGGAAAACACTATTACACACTTTTCTAGATAGACAAGCCAGAGAATGACCCTGCAAACCAGTATTCTCTCTCACTCTGCATGGATCCAGACTTTGAAGCACCTTAATCTTCTGTTTTATACTTTTTTTACTATATTCTCTTAGAAACTCACGAAATTTGTCAATAGATTCCTGACGCACAGTGCAAATACTACTACAATTCCAAGTGTACACTGGGGCTTTAGGACGTCTCCCCATAGCCTCATCCGCCATCACTTGTACCTCATCTCTTGGAACCATTATCTCCTTCTCCATTATGCAACCATTTTTCACTTCGTAAGCACGACCTCTGGTGTCAACTGCATGCAGCAAACTATTACTTTGAAAATAGCTCTCTTCATTAAAAAAAGGTTCACTACTTGAACTATGCATCCACTTTCCTAAAAACACTTTACAAAAGTTTGTTCTGTTCACTACTCTTTTCCTTTTGCTATGTGATTTCAGTACATTAACCATTTTGTCTAATGTACACATCCTATTCAAAATTAAAATGAATAGTTTCCTTTTTAATTCTAATGCCTTTGCTGCAATGGCTTCAATTTCTTTTTTCCTTTTATAAAACTTAGTCTTTTGCTTATATTTCTTCACATCCTTTATCAAATTGGACATAACTCTTCTCTGAAACATTTTTCTACGTATCTCTTTAAACGCTGTTTTTCTATTTATGTAAATCTTTTCATTTGCAGAAGGTATATTTGCATTAACTAAATTCTCAATTTTTTCCTGTCCTTTTCTTTTCAAAACATTCTTTCCAGTACAGACATTTTGTACATTTTTCCTTCTTTTGAATATATTTTTTAGAAATTGTTTTGTCTGCTTACCAGAAGATTTTTTCTTTTTCCCAACATGAGCATCTTCTACTAACTTTGGTCCTCCAGTTGTCTTCAAATATAGGTTTTTTTTGTGGGTTTTTTTAACTCTGGATTTTGTAGGCATCTTAAATTTTGTTCACTGCTCTTCAGCAATACCTGAAAAAAACTAAAAAAAAAATCCTTTATTTTATTTAAATATATTACTACATTTCTTTTCACAATAGTCACAAAACGAAATTTCTTTGCCAATTTGAAAGCACACTTACTGCTCTTTTTTTTGGCAAGTGATAATCACTTTTACAGACTGACACATTATGAATCCACTTTTCAGATTTTTAAAAAGCCCATGTCCAGACTGCTTTTTCAGACCACCACCATGTGTAATCTGGGTGACTGCCTACACTCCAGCAAGGGCAATCAGCCTTAGTGATGCTGAATGTATTTACATTACTGACTGAAATCTCAAACCCAACTCGCTTGTAAATACTGTGCATGATTCTACATGGAAAGCAGCTGGGTGTGTGCTAAGAGTCTGCTTCTGCACCAAAAAATCGCTCCCCCTTTTTCCTACTAATGCAACTGTGAAATCACCAGAGCAAAACGCAATAAATCTCTGCCTGTAATTCCTATTTGCACACAGAGTCATGTTTTCACATTAGTCACAAAACGAAATTTCTTTGCCAATTTGAAAGCACACTTACTGCTCTTTTTTTTGGCAAGTGATAATCACTTTTACAGACTGACACATTATGAATCCACTTTTCTGATTTTTTTAAAAGCACATGTCCAGACTGCTTTTTCAGACCACCACCATGTGTAACCTGGGTGACTGCCTACACTCCAGCAAGGGCAATCAGCCTTAGTGATGCTGAATGTATTTACATTACTGACTGAAATCTCAAACCCCACTCGCTTGTAAATACTGTGCATGATTCTACATGGAAAGCAGCTGGGTGTGTGCTAAGAGTCTGCTTCTGCACCAAAAAATCGCTCCCCCTTTTTCCTACTAATGCAACTGTGAAATCACCAGAGCAAAACGCAATAAATCTCTGCCTGTAATTCCTATTTGCACACAGAGTCATGTTTTCACATTAGTCACAAAACGAAATTTCTTTGCCAATTTGAAAGCACACTTACTGCTATTTTTTTTGGCAAGTGATAATCACTTTTACAGACTGACACATTATGAATCCACTTTTCAGATTTTTAAAAAGCCCATGTCCAGACTGCTTTTTCAGACCACCACCATGTGTAACCTGGGTGACTGCCTACACTCCAGCAAGGGCAATCAGCCTTAGTGATGCTGAATGTATTTACATTACTGACTGAAATCTCAAACCCAACTCGCTTGTAAATACTGTGCATGATTCTACATGGAAAGCAGCTGGGTGTGTGCTAAGAGTCTGCTTCTGCACCAAAAAATCGCTCCCCCTTTTTCCTACTAATGCAACTGTGAAATCACCAGAGCAAAACGCAATAAATCTCTGCCTGTAATTCCTATTTGCACACAGAGTCATGTTTTCACATTAGTCACAAAACGACATTTCTTTGCCAATTTGAAAGCACACTTACTGCTCTTTTTTTTGGCAAGTGATAATCACTTTTACAGACTGACACATTATGAATCCAGTTTTCTGATTTTTTTAAAAGCACATGTCCAGACTGCTTTTTCAGACCACCACCATGTGTAACCTGGGTGACTGCCTACACTCCAGCAAGGGCAATCAGCCTTAGTGATGCTGAATGTATTTACATTACTGACTGAAATCTCAAACCCCACTCGCTTGTAAATACTGTGCATGATTCTACATGGAAAGCAGCTGGGTGTGTGCTAAGAGTCTGCTTCTGCACCAAAAAATCGCTCCCCCTTTTTCCTACTAATGCAAGTGCGAAATCACCAGAGCAAAACGCAATAAATCTCTGCCTGTAATTCCTATTTGCACACAGAGTCATGTTTTCACATTAGTCACAAAACGAAATTTCTTTGCCAATTTGAAAGCACACTTACTGCTCTTTTTTTTTGGCAAGTGATAATCACTTTTACAGACTGACACATTATGAATCCAGTTTTCTGATTTTTTTAAAAGCACATGTCCAAACTGCTTTTTCAGACCACCACCATGTGTAACCTGGGTGACTGCCTACACTCCAGCAAGGGCAACCAGCCTTAGTGATGCTGAATGTATTTACATTACTGACTGAAATTTCAAACCCCACTCGCTTGTAAATACTGTGCATGATTCTACATGGAAAGCAGCTGGGTGTGTGCTAAGAGTCTGCTTCTGCACCAAAAAATCGCTCCCCCTTTTTCCTACTAATGCAACTGCGAAATCACCAGAGCAAAACGCAATAAATCTCTGCCTGTAATTCCTATTTGCACACAGAGTCATGTTTTCACATTAGTCACAAAACGAAATTTCTTTGCCAATTTGAAAGCACACTTACTGCTCTTTTTTTTGGCAAGTGATAATCACTTTTACAGACTGACACATTATGAATCCAGTTTTCTGATTTTTTTAAAAGCACATGTCCAAACTGCTTTTTCAGACCACCACCATGTGTAACCTGGGTGACTGCCTACACTCCAGCAAGGGCAATCAGCCTTAGTGATGCTGAATGTATTTACATTACTGACTGAAATTTCAAACCCCACTCGCTTGTAAATACTGTGCATGATTCTACATGGAAAGCAGCTGGGTGTGTGCTAAGAGTCTGCTTATGCACCAAAAAATCGCTCCCCCTTTTTCCTACTAATGCAACTGTGAAATCACCAGAGCAAAACGCAATAAATCTCTGCCTGTAATTCCTATTTGCACACAGAGTCATGTTTTCACATTAGTCACAAAACGAAATTTCTTTGCCAATTTGAAAGCACACTTACTACTCTTTTTTTTTGCAAGTGATAAACACTTTTACAGTGATGCTGTATGTATTTGCATTACTGAGTCCAACCTCAAACCCTTAAAGTATTCTTTTTTTTTACCAGTACACCTTAATTTATCGTGAAAACATAGCCCATATTATTTTACATGTTCCTCACATTTAAATTTCTCCAAAAACAGAAAATAATAAACACAACTTCAACCAAAGGAATTCCATTTCTAGTATTCATTTCTTAATTTACCATATACTTCCCCTCTCAAACGCTAAACTCACCTTTAAAATTAGTTAGCTGTGAAAGAAATGTGGCACTCAATCAGCAGATTTTCAGAGCCAGGATCTCTGTTCTGTACACCTCTCTCCTCTCAGCAGAACCAGATAATGGCAAACTTTCCCTCTCTTTTTCCACACATATACATGTTAATTTCAAATCTCATTGCTTCCCCCTTTTTTTCAAATGTAATCACACATTTCTATTGGTTGAAAATCAACCCTTTTCCAAAAGTACCCTTCCCCCAACTTGACTTCTGCCTAGTACCCTTCCCCCAAATTTACTTCTGCCTGCTACCATAGCAACAGCTCATGGAACACTGCTGTGTGGAGTTTGGTCAGAAGTTCACCAAACAATGTTTCAATTCCACAGAGCAAGAGTGCTTGACTTTTAAAACCTAACAGCAAATCCATAGTACTGTTCTTTGGTAACACACTTTTCAGAACCAATACAAAACATACTTCTATTAATTTACACATACAGCCTAGTTTTTACTCTACAATGGTATGAAACAGCCAATCAGTTCTTTTTTTTATGAAAAAAATATGTTTGCCTCCATTTCCAAACTGTCTTTCATTTCTTTTTACCATTCTACTGAATTACACCTCCTGAGTGCATCCAGATCTCCTTGGAAGATGTTCACAGTGTGGATTGTAGGACACAGCTATGTCTTCTGGAGTGAAAAGTTTGCAGAGAAAACAGGTATTGTGAGAGACCTTGCTTTGCCAAATGTAGACATTAAATGGATTGGTCAGAGAGGGTTAAAGTGGCACCAATTGATGCCATTGGTGAAATCCTTCATGCAAATCCAACACCCTGACCTCATAATAGTGCACTGTGGTGGCAATGACCTAGGCACTTTGACTGGGGTAGGTCTGGAAATGCTTATGAAGGACACCTTTGCACAACTGTTTTCACTTTTCCCTAAAACTGCCTTTGTGTTTTCCAACATATGCCAAAGGCAAAAATGGAACTGGTCCAATCAATTTTGTCCACAAATTGACAAAGCAAGAAAGCACGTCAACAAATCTGTTTCTGCTTTCCTCCGTGACTATGGTATGGGTTCCATTTACCACAACAACTTGCGTTATGACATGCAAGACATTTATAGAGGAGATGGTGTGCACTTCAATGATGAAGGGAACAGAGTCTTCCTCTTGAACCTTAGACTCTGCATCGGTACTTACTTGTAGGTACCATTAAAAAATCACTTCATTAACACAACGGCTCTTTTTAGAGCCCCCTAATATCTAAACTCTTAAATCTGCATTTAATTTCTTTTTTTTTATTTTTTTTCTACCGTACGCGTACGGTAAGCTTACCGTAAGCGTACCCCGCGATTTTTTTTAAAAACAATAAATGTTTTCTTTGAACTTTTCTGTCCTTCTTTGACCCCCTTACAAATGTTAGGGGGTCTGTAACTCTCCTCCTTGCCCCCTTTTCCAGATATCACTCTTTTTTTCCCGGTGTGAAACACACAAAATGGCGGCCGCCGCTTCCTGGTTTCGACCGATTCGAATGTTTACTAAGATCTAAGAGCCAATCAGAATCGCGCTCGCGCACGCCACCGTACGCGTACGGTAAGCTTACGGTAAGCGTACCGTAAGCTGGCTCAGATATATATATTGATTTAAAGGCTATTTTCTCAGAATCTACTGAACAGATTTAAACCAAACCTACAAAAGGCACTTCCTTGACCTGAGGACTACCTCTCTGCCAAATTTCTAGTAATTCTGTTCATCCGTTCGGGCTGTAGCCCTGTCTAAAGGTCCTATGGAAAAATGCATGGGAAAAACGCGTTTTGGGACCCCCCTTTTATCTCAGCCCCCGCTTGACGAATCCCCCCGAGACTTTCAGGGTAGGAGCGGAGCGTAGCGCCCCACCTATTTTGAGAAATTCGCGAGGATTCGTCAACCAGCGCCAAAGTTATAAAAAATAGAATGTTGCGGATTTCCTATGGAAACAGGGTCCTAACTATAACTACCTACTGGCGACCGCCAGTAGGTAATATATATATATATATATATATATATATATATATATATTCACTGAAAAAATCATAGGTTTCAGGAACGCTATAGCTAGGAATTAGCATTTAAAAAACCTTAGAAATTCACTGAAAAAAACATAGATTTCAGGGGCGATATAGTTAGCTGGACTTTTCACTCGTGCAAAACCATAGAAATTCCCCTGTTATAGTTAGTTCAGCTAACTATAATTCGCGCGCCCGCAATGCACTGCTGATGACGTCACATATTACATCACTCATGACATGGTCAGTGACATCCCTCATTATTGAGGAGTGAGATCGGATGGTAGGATCCGCACTCAGTCGGGTCCTTCCCTGGTTTAAGAATCAAAACTATGGTGGCTTCATTTTGGAGGGTCATTGCCTCTTAAAAGAATGCTGTTAAAAAGGATCATCAGGGTTGGTATAATAGCCTCACTCATCGCACGATATAGTTCTGCTGGTAAGCCGTTGGGGCCAGCCGCCTTCCCTTGCTTAAGTTGCCCAATAGCTTCACTGACTTCTGCTTCTGAAATTTCAGATTCCAAGCAGCTACTTTGACAAGAGGTGAGAATTGGCAACGATACTTTATTCAACCAAGAATCTCTTACGGAGTGGTCATCTATGATGTCCTCTTTATAGATGGCCAGAAAAAAGTCCTGAAAAGCTCTCCCGATATCAGAATTTGAGATTCGGGGAGATTGTTCGCCTTCCAGCTTTATCTCTCTAATATCTTTTTTTGTTTGATCTGATTTTATTTTCCAGGCCAAAACCTTCCCCGCTGCTTCCCCGAACTCGAATTGGGAATTTTTACTTCTCTCCCATCTCCTGGCAACCCTTTCTTGTAAGATACTCTCCAGTTGTCTTTTTAAGTCGGCCAATTTTTCTTGCTCTCTCTTAGACCCTATAGAGGTACAGAGTTGTTGTTTGATAAATTTCATATCCAATTCTAGGTTTGTGATCTTCTCCCTATAAATCTTCCATCTCTGAGAGGCTCTGCTGGTAATACTGCCTCTCCAAAAATGCCTTCAGAGTATCCCATACTATGGCAATTTCAGTAGTTTCTAGATTTACTTCTAAAAAAAACTTAGATTCGGCTAGCAAAAAACTAATTTCGTCTTCTGCATATAGGATAGACCGATCGAATGACCAAGAAGCGTGTCCTATCTGCTGGCCGGATTTCAAGATGAAGCAGATGGCTGAGTGATTGGAGAGATGAGAAGGGAGATATGATATCTCCACTAATACATCTTTAAGACAAAAACTGAACAGAGCATAGTCAATTCTTGAATTATGCTTGAATTTAAGATTCTGAAATGAGACTCCCAATTTGTCCCCCGCCTTTTCCCTCCATATGTTGGCTAGGCCCAATTGTGCCATTATTGACACCAAGGCTTGCTGTGATTTAGAGGCCACACAAGCTCTCGAGTTTGGAGACTTATCAAGCTTAGGGTTCAGCACGATGTTGAAGTCCCCACACCAAATAATCGGGTCATTGACTGTTACCAAGTGATTCCGAATGGGGTCTAAATACGAGGGATCATCTTGGTTTGGGCCGTAGTAGGCGACCAGTGAGTATATCCTCTTGCCTAATGAGGCTCTTAACAGGAGCCATCTCCCGCTCTGGTCCTCTTTATGCTCTAAAATTTGCGCATTAGCATGCTTTTTAAAAATAAGGACGATCCCTCTTATATTCACCGATTGATCTGTGGCTACGAATTTATCAATCCATTTCTGTTTTTTTAGTAAATCCGTAATCTCTACTTTGAGAAGGTGTGTCTCCTGTAAGGCAATGACCTGCGCGGGAGAGTCTCTTAGATATTGAAAAATGCGATCTCTTCTATCTTTACCGCGCAGGCCATTGACGTTCCAGGATAAATAATGAAGGGAGTACATGTCAAATCTTCCCCCTCACCATCCCACCCGACCAGTAAACCGACCTAGAGTCACACATCCCTGCTTCCAAAAGTAACAAGTTCTGAAAGTATAAGGGAGAAAAATCAGACTTGCCCGACCCTAAAAGAAACCTAAAGGGGGTTGGCAGGGGTTGGCATGTGAGGATTATTTTTAGTTTTTTCCCCTTTCCCCAGTGCACTCAGTGTCCCCATTCCTCTACCCCACCCCTCCCCTCCCCTAGAGAACCCCTCCCCTATTACACTGGCTAGATGTATGGCCAGTTTGACACCCTCGAGCAGTCCTCCCCCCCCTTACACACCTAATGCTACTAAGAGTGCTTGTCAGAGAAGAGAAGAGTAAGGTATTGGGAAGAGTGGTAAGAGAGAAAACATAAGCTACTTCGGTTTAATTGTAACACCTATGTTATGTGTTAAAAATCCCGTTTCATGTGTATAATATTTCTTTTTATATATATATATATATTTTGTTTGTCACTTATATTTCACCTTTTTTTTTAAATTCCCCTTTTCTCCTTTTCTTTGGATTTGAATCTTTATCATTATTTCACCTTCAAGGAGGAAACCGGGACAAGGGATAAAAGCTACTGAGTATTTCCCCGTCTATAATACCGTTCTTATAGCATTCTTATGTCAAGTCTGTACAACAGACTAACTTGCTCCACCCGAGGAGCCCTTGATAAACTCCAGCAGTTGATCTGCCTCCAAGGGGGATCTAATATTATACATTTTATTATTAAACATAATCCGCTAAACTGAGAGCATATTTACGGTAAATTCACATTATCTTTCTCAGTCATGTGAGAATGAAGTCTGACATTCTCAGTAAAACATGTACATCCAACAAGGGCAGAGACTGTCAGTTGATTGCTTTGTGTTCTACTGCAGCTTACCAGAGTGCTCTAAAGAACAACTAGAGCGCTAACAGTCTTACTTATGATAAACGTATGGCACACCTGAAGCCATCTTGATTGGAATAAAGTGGTAACTCTTAAAACATTTAATTTACAAAGGAACAAAATGAGGGGGTTCATTTTGCCATAGAAATTATGATTAGTGCTGCAGAAAGAAAAACTAGGGCACATTTTGACTTCTCAAATCCTCTTCTATTTCATAAAAAAATTCTGACATGCAGACTGAAACATGCACTTTCAATACCAGCAGCAGACTTCACTGGTGAGCAGTGGCTTTACTACAGTGATCTAATGAGCAACTAGAGTGCTAACATTCAGAATTTATGGCAAATGTGTGACACATCTGAATGCCTTCATGATGGAACCAAAGTAAAAAACTGAAAGTATTTCCTACTGAGGAGACTGCAGTAAATGAGGAAATTAGGAAACTTCATAACAAATAAATCTCCCAAGATGGCCACCAGAGACAAAAGAGCCCAAATGTAGCCCAAATATCACCCAAATATAGCCCAAGTATAGCCCAATGACAGAATGTCCCAGAGTGTTCTTAAGAACAACTAGAGCGCTTACTGTCTTACTTATGACAAAAGTATGGCACACCTGAAGCCATCTTGATTGGAATAAACTGGTAACACTTAAAACATTTAATTTAAAAAGGAACACAATGAGGGGGTTCATTTTGCCATAGAAATTATGATTAGTGCTGAAGAAAGAAAAATTAGGGCACATTTTGAGTGACTTCACAAATCCTCTTCTATTTGATTAAGAAATTCTGATGTGCAGACTGAAACATGCACTTTTAATACCAGCAGCAGACTTCCGTGGTGAGCAGTAGCTTTACTACAGTGATCTAATGAGCAACTAGAGTGCTAACATTCAGAATTTATGGCAAATGTGTGACATATCTGAATACCCAGATGTAGCCCACATGTAGCCCAATGACAGAAGTGTGCAAAACACTTATTTTTTGTGTTTTTGCAGTTTTATATAGTGCAGACTTGTCAGGTATTGGAGTGCTTTACATGAGCATTGGTTACATCACACAAGATCAAATTCATTTTGGTTGTAGACATGGGGAGATTAAGTGATTTGACCAGAATCACAGAATGTTGAGCTGAAGCAGAAACTCCAACCTGGTTCCCCAGTTGCAAAGTCTGCAGCTCTGGAAGTAACACCACATCCTCTCCCCTAGGTGCAACTTTTAATCAAGTGGTCAACTGGATAAAAAAACATAAAGATTACAAATAATTTAAAAGTTCTTTGTCGCTATTTGAAAACTCAGAAAATATGTCCTCATTTTAGTTTTTTAGAGCACTAACCATAATTTTGATGCAAATAAGACTCTTTCATATATGTAATTTCTAAAGGAAATGCTCTAGGTATTACAGTTTTGATTACATCAAGAGGACGTGAGGCATTCCACACTTTTGTAATAATATATGTTAGCAATCTAGTTGTTCATTGGGATACTGTTGAGAGGCAGAGGCCAGGGGCAACAATTTGACCACACTGGGCAGGCAAGGAAGGGCAGTGGCAGCACAACAGACTATGGAGGGCAGTGAAAATTGGGGCAGGGGCAACAAACCAACAATACAGGACTGGCAAGAGAGGCTGTGGCAATATAATAAACCATTGTGGTCAGAAGGAAGAGGCAGTGGTGGTACAACCATACATGCCAACAGACCCGTTTCAGCCAGGAGACGTCCAATGTTTTTAAGCTCAAATGGGCTTTATTTGATCTGTCTCCTGTCTACAATCTCCTCTTTTTCAATGTAACTCAAAGGGGAAAATCAATACCCCAGATTTTTTTCAAAATCTCCTTCTTACCAAGTTCTAAATGTTCGCAAGTATGGTACATTGGATCATGGTAGGCAGGAGGAATTGGGGTAGGGACATGGACTTGGATAACAGAGGACAGGAGGGACATGGAGAGGTGCACCAAACTGGCCCTACAGGGCAGGCATCAGGGTTTGCAGCAGCACAATACACCACACAGTGCGTGCGGGACGGGAGTGCAGCACAACAATCCATAGAAAGCAATAGGGAGGGGACATGACCATGCACATGGACAACAGCGAACAGAGGGGAAAGAGGCAATGGTAGCTAGCTGACCATAATGGACAGACAGGAGAGTAAGCTGCATCATAACAGATCATAAAGGGCAGGAGGGATGGATCAGGGGCATTACAATGGAACAGACAAGCCAGGAGGGAGGGAATAGGGGTCTGCACATGGAAACAGAGGGCTGGGGGCAAGGGGGCAGGGCAGGAGCAGCAAGATGACCATGGAGGTAAGGCGGGATGGGCACAAGGAATAAGACACACCATGGAGAGCAACAGTGAGACTATGATTGTATACATACAGACCATTGACGGAAAGTGGGAGCGGGTCAGGGGCAGCTAGCTGACCACACAGGGAAGGTGGGAGGGGCCATGGCAGCACAGAAGACCATGCATGGCAGGCGGGAGGGTTAGTGGCAGCACAATGGCTATGATGGGCAAGAAGGAGGGTGCAGGGGCATGCACAAAGGACCATGGAGGATAGAAGGGAGGGTCAGGACCTGGGCACAGACAAGAGAGTTCAGGGGAAGGGGCCTCACAATAGACCACGCGGGGCAGGCAGGAGGAGCAGTTGCAGCACAACAGACCAGGGAGGGCAGAAGGGTGTGGCAGTAAAATGGACCATGAAGGACAGGAGGAAGGGGATAGGGGCATTGCATGTGGACAGGCAGAGTGGAGGTGGCAGGGACAGGTTACAGTCATCTGACAATGCTAGGCAGGTGAGAGGGGAGTGGCAGCTCAACAGAACACTCAGAGTAGATAGGAGTGGCAGGTCCATGGAACATGGTGGGCAAAAAGGATGGAGCAGGGGCATGCACAAAGACATCGGAGGGCAGGGGGAAGGAGAATAGGGGCAGCAAGCTAAGCACAGAGGCTAAGCAGGAGGTCAATGATGGGCCATAGAATTGGGCAAGGGAGGGCAGGAGGAGTGGACTGGTACATCCTGCTAAATGCTAAATGGAGGGCAGTGGCAGCACATCAGACCATGCATGGCAGGAGGGAGGAGGCTAGTCCATGGATTCAGACAACAGATGATAGGGAGGAGGTGGATGGGGCAGCAAGCTAACTGTTCAGAGAAGGTGGGTATTAGGAACTTTATTGTTTTTAAAATGTGTGTCTGTGCGAACTACTTAAAATATGAACAAGTATGCAGCATAATCTCACTTTTATTCAGGAAAAAGAGGATGTTTGTGACTGTGACTCCGGGCTCTCTTGGCAGAAACACCCCCTGACCCTCCACCCCCCATCGCAAAATGTAATGCCCGTGAAAAGGGTAGGTGGACGTAGTGTTATATAGAACATAGTCATGAGAGCACGATTGAAAATGAAAACTAGATATAGTATAAGGTATAAACTATGCACCAAAAAGTGTGATATAAGATGAACCGGGGCGTGAAACATAATATGCAATACATTGTGCGCAGTGACAGATTCATTGGAGAGCACGAGATAGCACAGGCACTAGCGCGTGCTATGCGATATGCGCCTTGGAGTGTAATATGCACAGGGCAGTGTTGTGTAACCTAGCTAGTCTCCAAAGTTGTAATATAAAATATGTGCTGGGGAGTGTAACGTTGCATATGCACTGTGACAAAGATATGGATCCCAGATTGTAATATGTATGGCATAGCACTGTGCATGATAACATAGGCATCGAGGAAGGCACGTTAGATGGGGCAATATAACCCATGCGAAGGCAAGTGTCGCATGACATATTCACGGGGTGGTGTTACAATGCACATGGGCTAGAGAGTGTCATAGCATACGCACTAGCTGGTGGAATACAACACAGAGGTGTGTGGCACTCAGCGGGCACTGGTGGGTGTAACACAGCATTGGGCTCAGCCAGGAGCACGCTGTGACTCTCAAGTGAGGTTTGTCTCCTTTCCAGAGAGTAAATTAAAAAGTATTATACATCCGGCGGTGGATGTGTGTTTTATTTACCGTGAGGGGGGTTTCTTGCATAGTTTGGTCGAATTTTTGTTGAATCCCCTTTGAATGGCTTGGTGTGCGTGTGTATTAAATGTGCCCGTCGATAGCTACCCATGTTTGTATAAATAAATGACAAGGGTGTCTAATTGGAGAGTACCCACCGGCGGGGGCGCCGAGATTAGGCACAGTAGGGCGTCAGACACGTCAGAGCTTCACTAGCGGTGTATATACATTCCACGTGGATTCATTGTATGCATATTCACCTTTTAATGAATATCACACAAATCGTCATGGTGATAGGTACATACCGTTTGTCCAGCATGTCCTAGGTGTTTCTATAAATATATATATTTTTTTAATAATAAAAAACAAAGGCCGGCCCCGGGGGATGGGGCCCTGGGGCCATAAGTGACCTGAGGAGGGGGGCAACGCAGCCTTCCTCCTAAAGAATAAAAAAAAAGAAAGGCTATGAACCAGGGGTTGGGGTCCCTGGGGCCGATTAAGGCCTTGGGAGGGCCAAATTAATTAGGGTGCAGCCCCTGGGGGATGGGGTCCCCAGGGCCAATAAATTAGAAAAAGAAGGGGGGGCCACACATTCCTCCTTCTTAAAAAACAAAATAAATAAAAGACCGGCATCGTGCCGGAGGCCACGCCCCCTCCTTGCAGCACTCTGCAAACGCGCCTCCTGGCCAGTTGTAAGTTGGGGAATTAATTCCCCTTCAATACTGAGGGTCCCTGATGGCCAACTAGCCCAACATGTATCTCCAGTATGCACCAGGGAGCTGCACTGCAGATGGGTGTTCTGAGGCCACGCCCCTTTTTACACCTCTATGCAACGCAGCTCTGTGGCGCTTACTGGAGGTACCTAGTGGGCTAGTTTGACCCTAGGGACCCTTAGGATTGACAAGTTATTAATTCCCCAACTTAAACCGTGCCACAGGGTGTGTTTGCACACATGTGAACTCAGGCCCCGCCCCCTCCCTTCACCACTGTGCAAACGTGCCCCGTGGCGCGTTTTAAGTTGGGGATTAACTCCCCTTGAATACTGAGGGTCCCTGGAGTCCAACTAGCCCACCAGCTACCTCCACTAAGCACCACAGAGCTGCATTGCAGAGAGGTGTAAAAAGGGGCGTGGCCTCGGAACACATCTCTGCAATGCAGCCCCCTGGCCATACTGGAGGTTCCTGATGGGCTAGTCCTGTATTCAAGGGGAATTCGTTCCCCATCTGCAAATGCGCCATATATATATACCAATCTGTATTGAAGAATGTGTGGATGGAGGATTTCTTAGCTGTCTGACAATTTCAGTGAGTAATTAAAAGTGTCTCACTAAATGCATGGGTTAGTAACTAAACTATGTGAATGTGTGCATCACTGTCTCTGTTGTTGTGTAACATGCTGCATCAGTTGGTCACTAACTACATGAGTGTCTTTATTAGTTATTAATTAGTTGGCTGAGAATTTTTATGGGAGATTGAGTGTGTGTGTTTTTGGGTGGGGGGGTGTAACTCTGTGCATAGTTGTGTGAGTGGTTGATTGATAGGTGTATGGGTTTAAGAGTGTTTATAGAAACAGTTGTTTGGGTGACTGAGTGTCTTTATTTTTGTGTTGGTGAGCGAATATATGTTTTAGTGGTACATCTTCAACAAAGTAAAAAAATAAAAGGCATTGTATGTGAGAGTTGGTGTATATAAATAAGTATACGTTAGAGTCAGTGATTGTGAGAGTAACTGTTTGAATGAGTGTATAATTGTAATGGTGATTTTTTAACATAGTAACTATGAGTAACTATGTGCATGAATAAATGAGGTGTTGTGTGTATAACTGTGTAGGTGTGTAAATGTAAGTGTGATTGATTCTTTTCATGAGTGAGTAGGATGACTGCATAACCGACTAGGATGAATGCTAATGTTTCAATGTCTATATACGTGTATGAGTGCATTTGATATTGTTCTAGTGATCAGTGACTGCATGTATAAGTGATTCTGTGGGGGAATGGGCAGTTGTGTGTGTAGACTTAGGAATCAGTGAGTGTGTATGTAGTAACTAGTATGTGTGTGTGAATTGTTTCAAATATGGTACTCTGTATTATACAGTGAGTGATCAAAGGTTATACTAGTGTATGATGAGGTGTATCAGATTGTCACGTGGATGATGTCATCAGTGATGTCATCAGTGATGTCATCTGAGATGTCATCAGTGATGTCACTGACCATGTCATGAATGAAGTGATATGTGACATCATCAGCAGTGCATTGAGGGCGGGCGCGCGAGTTGTAGTTAGCAGAACTAACTATAACAGAGGAATTTCTATGATTTTGTACGAGTGAAATGTCCAGCTATCTATAACACCCCTGAAATCTATGGTTTTTTCAGTGAATTTCATTTTTTTTTTTTAAATGCTCATTTCTAACTATAACAACTCTGAAACCTATGTTTTTTTCAGTGAATTTCAAAGGTTTTTAAAAGCTAATTTTTAAGTTTAATAGTAGTTATACCTATGTTTTTTGTTCTGCATTTCTACAGTTTTTTAACTGTTTATTTGTAAATATATTATTTATTAAACAACAATATATATTTTTCTGAAAATTGCCCACATCTTTTTTAAAAAAATGAAAACATGAAACATTGTTTAATTACGTAGTTTTTATTTTTAATTTTAATATATTTATATTATTTTCTTTTTTAAATTTCTTTTTTTTCCAAACTTTTTGGGGACCCGTGCACCCAAAGTGTACCTACCACGGCAGCTGCGCGTATTGTAGCCGCCATTTTGAATAAAACGCGAAGGATCCGCGTACGGTGTGCGACGGGTGCGTGTTTTTCAGTTTCGTCATATACGTATAATGTTACGTGGTGTGCGCGATTGATATGCGACTGGTCCGCAACTCCAGCTCCCGCGTATTCGCGACACATGCGCATTACTGTACGTGACGCTTTTGCGGTGGCGGGCCCCACGTGACGTCATATACGTGCAGGTGGCGCGCTAGGTGTGCGAATCCCGCGAACTTTTTTATATTCTAAAATGATATGTATGTGTCTTTAATGTACCTATTAGGGCAAGAGATTATCGCATGTATTCATAAAAATCATATATTTCTACTTGAAATAAACTTATATTATTTGTAAATATATTTTCGAGGAGTCGCGTCGGGTGAGTTCTTCGTGCGAGCTGGGTGCTCGACTCCCATGTGACCTTAAAAAAAAGGATTTGATTGGTTCATAACATTTCCCACAGTAACTATTGAAGGACCCCACCCATTTTAATTATTCGTCTTGGAGCACCTTGAGAGGAACATCTTTTGTCGCAGAAAGAACATCTTTGGTTTTTTTGGGGGTGTTTTTCTAAAACTGAGAATAAAAATGGCAGCAGCAGCAGCAGGAAGTATCTTCGGATGAAGAACTGTTGGAGGAGGCCCCACCTAAGCAGAGGCCCGGGTCTGTTGTGTGGAAATTTTTAATTTTCCACCTGGGGAAAAGAAAGTCAATGCCAGGAAGGTGACCTGCAAGATTTGTGGGAGGGTCCTTTCAAGAGGAAGTGATAAAAAGTACTCTTGCGGCACTGCTTCCATGTACAAGCCTTTACGTACACTACATCCACTTAATCTTGCTCGGGAGGAGATGAGGAGAGCTGCTCTAAGTCCACCAGCAGCTGGAGCAAGTTCATCAGGAGCGTCAACATCACAACCTCCCATAGATATAAGGGCTGAATTTACCTTCTTGGAGCAGCGCTGCATCAAGTGCAAAAAAATAGTTTGCTATGTAGATCAGTTGGTGGATGCTATTTGTGCTGCTCAACGAAACCATCAATATTAACTTTTTGATTGTTACATGTTTCCTTTTTTCCTTTTATTGTTTAGTTTTTAGAAAAACACCAAAAAAATAAAAATTTGTTGAAAAAATACAAAAAAAAATGCAAAACAAAAAAAGAAGAAAAAAAAAAACTATTATCTGAACTACCTTATCTGGTTAAAAAAAAGAACTATAATTGCATGGTAATGTATGAAAGTTTGGTTGCATATTTGTGTAGAGCATGATGGACTGAAAGAATGCATTAGTAGTGTATGGTAAATTTAATGGGGCAGA
Source organism: Triturus cristatus (assembly GCF_964204655.1). Taxonomy (NCBI): domain Eukaryota; kingdom Metazoa; phylum Chordata; class Amphibia; order Caudata; family Salamandridae; genus Triturus; species Triturus cristatus. Next base: position 13,644,742 of record NC_140587.1, read on the forward strand.
TCTATGAGGAAGTGCTGCGGCATGACACTGCAAACCCTTTAGCTGCACCACGCTGCGGCACTTCCGAAGCACAGGGATGTGACATATTTACATGAATATGTTGCAACTCTGTGCTTCCCTCTGCACTGGCGCACAAACTGCAGCCATGCGCTGACGCAGGCACTCTTGCACCATGGTGCAAGGATGTCTGTGTCGTGGGGAGATTGTATCTGTGCAGGAAGAGACACCATCCTGCACAAAAACAATCACTAAAGGCATTTTCCTTCTTCAATGTGTGCTGTGGAATGCAGCACGCATTGAAAGAGGAAAAAACGAGGAGAAATGAAAACATTTCTCCTCGTTGCGCCTCGCTACGTCACCTTTAGGGTGGCACAGCATTCACAGGTATCTCCAGATTAATGATTCTCATAAATCTTGAGATGTGTCTTGTTCCATGAGTGTTGTGTGGGAACATTTGACTGTACAATTGCTTGTCGCAAAGCCTGACTCATTGTGCAAGTGCATAGACTTATGTTTTAGCAGAGTGATTAGATAAGGATATGCTTCTGTCAGGATGATTGTAGGACTGGACACAGACTCACAGTGTGATTCCAGACAAGCATGACTATTACCTGGATTTTTGCAGGACTGACTCAGTAGTCTGCAGGGGGCTAGGGGACCGCATACATTGTGCACATTTGATTGTACGACAGCTTGTCTCAATGCCTGAGTCATTGTGCAAGTGCATAAACAGTAACTGGGTACCTAGAATGCTAGTAGTTGACAGCAAGGTGAGGTTATAAGTACTTATGTTTTAGCAGAGTGATTAGATAAGGATATGCTTCTGTCAGGATGATTGAAGGAGTGGACACAGACTGACAGTGTGATTCCAGACAAGCATGACTGTTACCTGGATTTTTGCACAACTGAATCAGTAGTCTGCAGGGGGCTAGGGGACCGCATATATTGTGCACATTTTCTGGAGCCGCACCTGGTCCGTGCACCGTAAGCGATGGAACTGCGGATCCAGACGAGACTTCAAAAGTATATTACAAATAATTTTACCAGTATTTTTCATAACACACTTCTTCTAACCATACCAGTGTCTTGGGAAATCTCACTACAATTACATATTACTTTAATATTTATAAGAAATACACATTTTAATGCCACACATAACTTCCAACCCTACCCCAATCTTCTTAATGCCTGTGTCCATAGTAACAGTTTATGGAACACTCAACTGAACACACAGGTCACAAGTTCAGCACACAATGTTGCAAATTCAAACAGCAAGTGTGCTTGACTTTTCAAAATAACTGCTTATCCTATCTAATGTACCTTTCAAACAGTTTTTAGTAACCAATAATTAACATGCTTTTTCAACACAGAAACATGCACCCTATTTTGCACTCTATAATGTTCTTAAACAGCCAATCACTTATCTTCTTTTTTTAAAACTGCATCCTGTTGACCATTTTAGAGACCTCTCATTTTACCAACTGCCTACTTCACCTACAAACATCTTTTGAGTGCATCCAGACTTCCCTTCAAGATGCTTAGAGTGTGGATTGTGGGTCACAGCTATATGTTCTGGTGCAAAAGGTATGCTGAAAGCAGGGGTATTGACAAAGACCTAGCTTTGCAAAATGTAGATATTAAATGGATTGGACAGAGAGTTAAAGTGGCACCAATTGATGCCATTGGTTAAATCCTTTTTGCATCTCCAACACCCTGACCTCATAATTGTGCACTGTGGTGGCAATGACGTAGGCACATTGACTGGGGTAGGGATGGAAATGCTAATGAAGGACACCTTTGCAGAATTGATGATACTTTTCCCCCAAACTGCCTTTGTCTATTCTAACATATGCCAAAGACAGAAATGGAACTGGTCCAATCAATTTTGTTTACAGATTGAGAAAGCTAGGAAAAATGCCAATAAAGCTATTTCTGCTTATCCCAAGGATTATAGTATGGGGTCTATATACAACACCAATCTGAGTTTTAATATGGATGGCATCTACAGGAGAGATGGTGTACATTGCTGAGACCTGGTCGAAATTTTTAAGTAACTTCATACCTAGAGTCAGAGCAGGCTCTGCCATGTATTTGTTTTGAATCTGTTTCAGGACATCAGGTATTACCGCCATTGACGAACATCATGAGTTTTTGTGTAGATAGCAGCAAAGACTGTGCCCCAAGTGGTGCAGTCTTCCAGATGTGGTGTGATCCCCATTGTTAAACAGATTTTTAGAATTCTATCTTTTTCAAAAGGGGTAGTATTGGGAAATACTGCTTCAATTTGAGTAAATTTTTGAGCTAAGCATAATGGAATTTGTTTGCCTTTTGTGGGTAATTTACCATTGACTGAATGTAAAGTCTGTGGAGTAATTTTTAGTGTATTTCCCTGATGAGGGGTTGGATTTTGAATGGTTAATGGTGGTTGAACTGTGAAAGTCTGCATGACATATTGAACTAATTGTCTGTAGATTGTTATTAACTCTTTGAGTTGAATAAGTAATTCATCATCCGACATCTCTTCGGTGTCTGGATGAGGTGTGTAGCCGGCTAGAATCGGCCATGTTGCTCCTGGTCTACCTAGTGGACCGAGCCTGGTAACGTGATTGTGATGTTTTAGGGCGCCTTTAAACCAGAGCAGATGCTCCTGGTATGTGAGTGGAATTTCAATATCCTCGAAAGGAATGTATTCCCCTGGTGGATCATCTTCTTTTAACCCCTTCCCTGCTCATGACGGAACCGTTCCGTCATGAGCCACGGTTGCCGTGTGCTCATGACAGAACGGTTCCGTCATGACAATCCTGTCGGCGGCCGCTCCGCCTGCGCGGCGCTGTTTCCCCGCCTGTGCGGGGCGACAACACAAATGGGCGGAGTCATGACGGAACCGTTCCGTCATGAGCACAGCTCAACTGTGGCTCATGACGGAGCGGCTCCGTCATGAGCACAGGCCCGCCGCGCTGCCCCCCTGCCCCCCCCAGCGCTGCAGCGGAATGTCCGCAGCAGCGAAGGGGTTAAGAAGTGAAACAAATGTGTTACTGGATTTGATTCTGGGAATGTAATCCATGAGTAGAATACCTCTGTCTGTCGAGATTCATGTGCCACAATCACAAAAACTTCTCTACCACCTCTTGGTGTTAGGCCATGTTTTATAGGTTTTAGAGTGAAGGCTCTCCTTAAATTTGGTGGGATGTGTATAACACCCGCATCGGTTTCATTTAACCCTGTAAGGTTTAAACCTGCTGCGGCTTGTCAGCCACAACGTCTTCGTCAGCCATTGTTTTAAAAAATGCAGAACTAGTTTCTAGGAAAAAAAGATAAGGTGCACTATATTTTGGAACACTGTATCCTTCAACGTTGAACAAAACAAAACATCTAATACATAGGATTTTTCGTCCTACTCAGCTATGGCGGATATTATCCCTACCCACTCCAGACGTCTTAAGGAGTTTTATGAGTAGAGGGTCTCTGAGAAAAGCACGACTAAGTTACTTCAGTATCTAGCGTTAAATTATTGCTTAACCAAACCGTTGGGCACCATGTAGTGTAGTTCCTATATCCCTGATAGGCTCTGCACATTGGAATAACATACACTCTTGATTTGACATAGGACTGAGGTCAGCATGTCTCTATCGAGTACATTAAACTTAATTACTTTTGTGTGTGTCAGCTAACTCAGAGGTCACTAGAAACTTCTTGAAATTACAAGAAGGGATTAGTCTCTGACAACCGCATAAACATGACAACTTTGTTTCCCTCAGAGTTGGAACAATCTTAGAGTCGTGGAAACAATAGATTACAGTTTCACTTAGTCAATCGTGCATGCTTCGTTTCTACAGATTTGCACAGAAATATAGAGACAGGCGTGTCAATAAAAGGTTTTATTGAACAGTCTTATTTCTCATGCAAGAGATATGAATTGCTACAATCGTAAGATAGACTGCGAAGTACAATATGTACGAGTTTAGCAGAAAGATAAAATAATACTGCAATAGCATGGTTGGTAGCTATGACATATATTAATCAAAATACATACATAAATAGCACAATGCTAAAATGTGATACTCATCTGATGCTTCTAAATTGTTCAACCCCAGTGTACCTAACCTAAGTGTAGTACAAGGTTTGAAGTAGGTGCCGTTTATCTAAAGTATAGCTAGATATAGTTTAGTTTAAGCCAAGAGTTGCCAAAAGTTTCTCTAAGTTCTAGTCAGCTCCATACCTGAGAATGAGAGAGGTGGGAATCTCTTTTCTGGACCCGATTGTCTAACACCCTGCAAGGGAAGTTAGAGAGCACGGGAGCTGGATTCTCTGCAAGGAGGATGACAGCGTCTGGTCAGTGCTTCAGGCAGGAACTCGATCTCCTTCTGAACTTGCCGTGGCAAACCGCATAGTCTGGGTCGGATCGAGTCATCCGGGAACCGCAGTTTGCTAGGACAAGTGCAGGTATATTTATACCTAGAAGGTGTTTAGGAATGCCAGCATTGTGTAAAAGTCGAGCAGAGGAACGTCATGTATGAACCCCTAAGGAATAGATGTTCATTCATACTTAATGAGTTCTTGGAGAAATCAATATTCAAGCTGTGGGAAATTCCTAAAGACTTAAGAATCTGACCGGAGCGCCCCACTAGTTTTTAAAATTTCGCGATGATTCGTCAACCGGCTCTAATGTTATTGAAAATTAAAAGCCCCCGCTTTTAATTTTCAAATCCCCCCTGTACCTGGCCCACCCGAGGGTTAAAAAACACGAAGCGAGAGAGCCTTCGCTTCGTTTTTGTTTTTCCTTTGGATCAGCGCACCCAGCGCGCATTATGCTGTTTAAAAAAAAAAATGCTTTTTTTGTCCCTGGGGGTCCAAGTGGGACCCCTGAGCAGGCCAAGAGGGTCAGGGTGTTTCTACCCTGTCCCCTTTTCTTTCTTTTCACCTTAGTCTCCCTGTTTTCCTCTGATTCACTTCTATCAAGGCACTAGATGGCTGCCAACACTTCCTGGTTCGGAGTGTTGACATCCAATTAGAATAAAGCTTGTGGTCGGGAGGATGCGCGGATCCACCGCGCCTCTATATATCGAAACATTTATTTTTTGATTTCCTCAGCAACTACTTAATGGATTTACACCATTTAAGAAAAAGAGTTCTTTCTGACACAAGGGCTACCTTTGTACCAAATTTGGTGTTAATCCGTTCAGCAGTTCGAGCTGTATCCGTGTCTAAAGGGAAATGCATTTTTTTACCTCTGTTTTTTTAATTTCTCAGGAACTACAAAACGGATTTACACCATTTAACAAAAAACGTTCTTTCTGAAACAAGGGCTACCTTTTTGTCAAATTTGGTGTAATTCCGTTCAGCAGTTTGGGCTGTAGCTGTGTCTAAAATATCCTATGGGAATTAACATGAGAAAACACGTTTTGGGACCCCCCTTTTTTTCTCACCCCCACTTGCCGAAGTACCCCAAAACGTTTAAGAAAGGAGCTGACCGGAGCGCCCCACTAGTTTTTAAAATTTCGCGATGATTCGTCAACCGGCTCTAATGTTATTGGGAAAAGAAAAAACGCTTTTTGAATAGAAGCACGGTCCTAAATATAACTACCAACTGGCGACCGCCAGTAGGTAATATATATATATATACATATATATATATATTTACTGAAAAAAACATAGGTTTTACAGACGTTATAGTTAGGAATTAGCATTTAAAAAACCTTAGAAATTCACTGAAAAAAACATAGGTTTCAGGGACGTTATAGTTAGTTGGACATTTCACTCATAGAAAACCATAGAAATTCCCCTGTTATAGTTAGTTGAGCTAACTATAACTCGCACCCCCGCAATGCACTTCTGATGATGTCACATATTACATCATTCATGACATGGTCAGTGACATCACTGATGACATCACTGATGACATCTCAAATTACATCACTGATGACATCACTGATGACATCATCCAGTGACTATGTGTTTCTATAAATATGTTTTATATATATGCCAAGGTGTATTGAAGAATGAATGGGTATATAAGGTGTGTAACTGACTGTATAAGTGAGTGATTAATTGTGTCTTACTTAATGCATGGTAGCGACTGATACAGACATTCACACAGTTTAGGTTGTCAGTTGGTGTGTAAGCGATTACATGCGTTGGTTAGCAGTTAAATGAGGATCTATATGGCTATTGATTGGTTGTCTGAGTTTCTGTATGGGTGCCTGAGTGTCTGTGTGGATGGGTGGGGGTGACTCTGTGCATAGATGTGTGAGTGGATAATTCACTGGGTATATGTGTTCAAGTCTAGATCTGTGAAGGGCTATATGGTAATGTGAGTGTGTGTATGGGTGTATTGGTGAGTGAATGGATGCCCCAGTGGTACATGTGCGAGTAACTGCATATGTGAAAGGTAGTATATATTAGTGTTGGAGTGTATAAATGACTATATGTGAGACTGTGTGATTGTGAGAGTGACTGTATGTTTCAGTGTGTGCTTGTATTTGTTATTGTATTAGAGTGGAAGTATGTGTTAGTATATGTTTAAATAAGTGAGGTGGTATATGCGTAACTATACAGGTGAGTAAGTAAAACTGTGATTGATTATTTCCATTACTGACTACATGTGTGAATAATTCTATCATTGAGAGGCGGTGTGTGAGTGTCTGTATAGATATATGACTGGATATGATAATGCTGTATTGATGGCTGACTGTATGTATGAGTGAATGTATTGGTGAATGAATGGATGTGTGTGTAGACCTAGGAACTATTGAGTGGATATGTACTAACTGGTATTGGTGTGTTCATGGTTTTGACAATTATAGTCTCTATTTTAGAGTGGGTCTATCAGCTATGATATTAGGGTGTGATGAGGTGCATCAGATTTTCACGTGGATGATGTCATCAGTGATGTCATCATTGATGTCATTTGAGATGTCATCAGTGATGTCACTGACCATGACATGAATGATGTAATATGTGACGTCATCAGCAGTGCATTGCGGGGGCGCGAGTTATAGCTAGCTTAACTAACTATAACATGGGAATTTCTATGGTTTTCTATGAGTGAAATGTCCAGCTAACAATAACGTCCCTGAAACCTATGTTTTTTTCAGTGAACTTCTAAGGTTTTTTAAAAGCTAATTCCTAACTATAACGTCTGTAAAACCTATGTTTTTTTCGGTGAATTTCGAAGGTTTTCAAGTGTTAATTTCATTTTTTAATATTTATAAAACCTATATTTTTTCTAATTTTTTTATAATATTTTGGAACTCTATAAACCTTCTTTTAACTTTAAAAATTATGTAATGTTGTATATCTTCAAAAAAATAATCAATATAATTTATTTTTTCTGAGAAAACTAGAGTCCCGTACCGGTAGTCTACCAAACTCTATCAGCACGCGAATCCTATCCGCCATATTGCTAAACTCGTAAAGGATGCGCATTTCATATCCAACGAGTTTGTGGCACCGCGTCCCACGTAACATCATATACATATGTGGTCGCGCTAGCTGCTACTTTGTTATGCGACGGGTACGCAGTACCAAGCCTCACCTTATGTCATATATGTATGGGGTCACGTTGCGTATGCAATGAGTGCATGCTGCCAGGCCCTGTGTTATGTCATAGACGTATGGTGTCATGCTGGGAAAGCCATTCCCTCATTTTTTTGGGGGCTCAAAACTATATCTAAATAAGTTTAAAGTGTATATATTTCTAACTGTAATAAACTTATATTATGATAATATTTTCTCAAAATCGCGTCAGATGCGGCCTCCTTGCGCGCTCGCTGCATGATTGCCGTGTGACCTTAAAGAAAACCATTTGATTGGTTCATAACATTTCCCATTGTAACAGTGGGAGGCCCCCACCCATTTTCGCCATTCTCTCTACAGTGTTTGATGAGAGACTCCTCTTCTGCTTACAGAGCTGTTTTGAAAACGTTTTGCTATGTACACATATCTGACAGTACACACAACATGCAACCATCATCTTCATCAATATTCATGCTCTGTAAATCAGCCTTCTGTAGGGAGGTGGAATCTGACTATATGGTTGCCCCTACTTTTTTCCTGCTGTTTTGCTGGTTTATGACTTAGTCGGTCAGGGTTCCTGCTATTCAGGGCCCCAGTTTATCTGCTTTCTCTGTAAAAAATGTCCATGTACATTAGGTACATATCTAATTGGATTCTGGAGTGCCTTATAAGACCCTAATATATGGTATACTATGTACCTAGGGCATAGGTACCCCAGAGGCCTACCATAGGCTGCAGCATATATTATGCCACCCCTGGAAAGCACTCCAAAATGAAACCACAGGTCTGCTACTGCAGCCTGGGTAAGGGTGTGCTTGCACCCCTTACTGTGGTATAGGCTACCTATATCACTACCCTATACAGATACATATAAACCTATAAGCCACTCCTATGGCAGGCCTTGACAATCCCAAAGGCAGATTGCTTGGTTTTATGTGAGAAGGTGCCCAAGCATGAGCTGAGCCCCTCTGAAGCTTTCAGAAATACTTCCTTATGGGTGTTCTGTGATATGGCCATACCATATACTCTTAAGTGCATTATAACCTCGTGGTAAATTTGTGTCATTTCTCTATATTTGCAGTGTATACTGACTTTTTTTAAAAACATGCAGAAAGTTATTACCCTTTAGTATATATTAAGGTACTTCATCAAAAATAAGGGGGAGGTTCGTCTACTTCTTTTCACACATTTTTTCACACATTTTTTACACATTTTTTACACATATTTTCGTTCACTCATGTTGCCTGGTTTGAGTACATAGGATCAGCCGTTTTCCGATTAGTGTACTGTTGTGATCGCTGTCTTTAAGCGTTCTATACACCTTTGATGCAGTGCTCTCTTAGGTATCACAGCACCACACTTGCCAGCTTTATTTTTATTTTTTCCTGTCCCATACTTTTCAGTCTCACCACACCGTGCATACCAATCATGTGCCATTAGTGATCCCTGTGTTTTCATTTCCAACAACTTGCATGCAACGCGCAATAGCTGTTCAGCACTGTTAGTCTCCTTTCCATTTCCGTGTTGCATTCAATCTAGCAGGTCCGTCCTTTATTTCTAGCGCTTACTCTTTCTGACGCATACGTCACTCGCTATATTGGAGGAACCGCGGGGGCTCGGAGCTTATGGTTGCTGGTGAATATCGGAAACATCCTCTAATGAGGACCTGCAGTAAAGGTAACCACATAGTTTTTTTGGCATATTTTCAACTATAGTAAAGTTGAGTTAGACGTAGATTGCACATGTGGCCACACTGTAAAAATCTAACTTTTTTTGCAGTGCTACTTGCTAAGAAGTTGAGACAGTAACTGCAATATAGAAAGTAAATGACCTCGAGTAGCCGTTTCCGGCGAAAGCAGGTACACACCATTTTGGGTGTTAGTTGGGTGATGTCGAACATCTTATACAAACTCTGTAATGGCACTCGTCTCAGTTCCAGTCAGTAATTTTTCTTTCCTACTTTTTGTAGTGTCCACAGTTGGCATTTTTAAACTACAACAGTCCCTTAATTGTGTTTGCATCTAAGTAGGTGAGTCCTCCTGTGTTTCATATGGGAGACTTTTTGAGCATGTGGTCCTCTTGTGTACATTCACGATTCAGCATGATTTTTTAATCATTTTTTTCAACCCTGGGCATAGTTCGCAAAGCTACACGAAGATGTACTTGCACTACGCGAGCTACGCGTAGCTTCGCAAGCTTACGTAGTTGCTTGGGGCGCCCGTTTGCGATGGCTTTTTCTTGTTTGGGAGCATGGTGAGCGTGTTCAAGTAGCTGTTTGCATGCTCGGGGAATAATATCTTGCGATCTTACCCATGCAGTCGCCAATGGGCGTGGCCATCTTGTTTTTTAATTGTCCCGCCCGCTCGCGATGCCTTATTTCCTGTTCCGGGTCGCGGATAGCGTGTTCGCGATGTGCATTGTCGTGTTCGGGAGCGTATTTTACTTGTTCGCGATGAATAGTGCATGTTCGCGAGAAATATCGCGCAAACTTACCCACGCGGTCGCGAATGGGTGCGGCCATCTTGTTTTTCACTCTATGCTATGATTCTGGGTCTACTTTTCTATCCTCCCTTTATCTTTGTAATCCTTTGTATTTAAATCATTTTTTCTGACTTTTTAGTTATCATCTATCTCTCTCTTTCCCTAAGTTTATATTTTGCATTTTATTTCAACTTTTACTGTGTTTTTTTTACTTTTATAAAGTTCTTTCTTTCTTTTTCCCCCTAACTTTTTTTTCCCCTTCTAACTTTTCTGCCTCCCACCCACCACAGAACCATGGCCAAGGGCACAGCTAGTGCCAAGGGCAAGGGACCTGCAGGAGCAGACAAGGGCCTCCTGCCTTGCGGCAGAATGCGCCCTGCAGGGGTACAGGCCCGGCAAATGTTTGGGGAGGCGGAGATGGCCGCCCTTGTTTTTTTCATTCAGCGCCACCTCCCCTTGACCTTGGCAGCAGGCGGCAGGCCCGGCTCCGGGTACGCTACCCAGGAGTGGCACCGTCGGTGGGAGAAGGTGCGCCGGGCAGTGTTCCTGTGCTCTGGGGTCCGGCGCACCCATAATCAGCTGGCCCACCGGTGGAGTGACATCCTGGACCGGGAGCAGGACCTGTTGGACCTGCTAGGTGTAGAGGTCGTTGGGCTTGGTGAGTAACTGGATATTGGATACTAGGTTTAGTTTGTTAGTATTAGTTAATAATTGTTTTATGCGGTCTGCATGACGCCTCCTCTGTCACTGAGTGCTGCTTCTTACCCCAGTCCTCCGTAGAACCTTTTGTACTTTGTTTAGTGAGTGGTAGGCTTAGGATGGTCAGTCAGTAGCAGAACTAGATCAGAATCAAGCAACCAACCCTCAATTTGTTGTATGTATGTATGCACAAATGTATGCATGTGTCCTCCATCTCATCTATGCATTTGATGGCTGAAAAAAATGGAAATGCAGACTTAGTGAACATTTAGCCCGTCTGGAATAGGTGGTGTAGGTCAGGTGGTACTTACTAGGCTTCGTTAGTATTTGTAATCAGAATGATTATCGAACACTGGAGTGTTCATAAATAAGTAGATGATCCGTGAATGCAGGAAGCAGCCAGTAGTCGATTCATCTAATTAGATAGGTCAATTTTATTGCAATTGTTGTTTCCTAAAATGTTGTTTTTCCAAATGATTTATTATTATTTCTTTCACAGCACTCCTTAATGTTTGTCTCTTTCTTTATTATATTTTACATGATCATCAGCACCACCCAGGGGCAAAAAGACGGGGTCAGAGTCGGCGGGGGAACCACAGGAGGACCGCTCCTCTACCGAGGCTCCTGCTGCTGGCCCCAGTAAGTCCTCCAATGGTTATATTGACATTTATATTTTCCTAACTTTTACTGCATCTTTTTTTTCTGAACTTTAAATTATGGTTCCACTTTCTAATTCTATTTTTTACAAAAGCTTACTTCTTTGACCTTGACTATCTGTTTCCAAATTCTGTTTATCCCTGCCTCTAACTAAGTTCCTTCTAACTGCCTCTGCTATGACTCTCTGTACTACTACTACTACTACTACTACTATTACTCTGCCTGTAGCGAAGCTTGCACAGTTGCCCACTCTTTATTGAAGGTTTTCTTTGGAATAATAAAACTCTGATTGACCAATAGCTCTAGCCACTGTGTCCTGTCCTTTGGGTTGTGCTCTTCTAGTCTTCTCAATGTTGAGGCTTTGACAATTCCCACAAACAAAATGGCCAACCAGATATTTGACTAGTATTTTGGATCGAATAGTACATGATACTACTACTGTTGTAGTGATTCTGCAGAGCCACATACAGAACTACGCACAACAAAATAGGATGTTGGTAATGGGAGGTTGGACCTTACTGATCACACCTCAGTCCGAAGAACACACGATCCCCTGAGCGACTAGGTATAGTGTCTCACATTAGGATCCCACTCCTGACCCCCCCACGAAGAAGATACACAATGTTGATGATGACTGAGACAGACAACCCAGAACATAATAACACCATTTTGCTCACTCACTTGTGTAAGTCCACCCCACCACACCAAATACCACAGAGTCTATGTGTAAGTTCAAAAGGTTTATTTGAAACAAGTAACAAACTCTGTACATCGTTAATATGAAATTTAATTTACTACAGCCATCGTCGATAAGCCAGCAAAAAGCCTAAGATTAAAACAGTAAACATTTACAAGTGCATGACAACAAGAACAAGAGACAAGATCTTTTGAATTCTGGAAGACCCCTCACTGTAGAACGTAGAAATACTGGTTACATCATGCATCATAAGCTCTGTATATTTCTGGTTTGTAGAAGGGAATCTTCCGCCTATTATATGAGAAAAATGCTGCTATTTAGCCGTTAGATAGTATACTGGTGAATGCAAGCATTTTGCAGTCATGGCAAAAAGTGTAACATGTATGTGATAGCTAAGCAATACGGACTAACCAATCTCCATCAAACAATCAATCAGGAACATTTATAGAGTGCGCTACTCACCCGCGAGGGTCTCAAAGCGCTGGGGGGGGATGCCGCTACTGCTTGAAAAGCCAGGTCTTGAGGTGCCTCCTGAAGGAGAGATGGTCCTGGGTCAGTCGTTGGTGGGTGGGGAGGGAGTTCCACATCTTGGCCGCCAGGTAGGAGAAAGATCTTCCTCCGGTGGTGGTTCTGCGAATCCGTGGGACCGTGGCGAGGGTGAGGCTGGTGGAGCGGAGCTGGCGGGTAGGTGTTTAGAACGTGAGGCGAGTTTTGAGGTATTCGGGGCCCATGTTGTGGAGAGCCTTGTGTGCGTGGGTGATGAGTCTGAAGGTGATCCTCTTGCTGACGGGGAGACAGTGCAGGTCTCTCAGGTGGGCAGAGATGTGGCTGTGTCGGGGAATGTCCAGGATGAGTCGTGCAGATGCGTTCTGTATGCGCTGGAGTTTTTTCTGTAGTTTGGCGGTGGTCCCGGCATAGAGGGCATTCCCATAGTCCAGTCGGCTGGTGACGAGGGCCTGGGTGACCGTCTTCCTGGTTCCAGTGGGGATCCATCGGAAGATCTTTCGGAGCATGCGGAGGGTGTTGAAGCAGGAAGATGTAACGGCGTTGACTTGCTTGGTCATTGTGAGGGAGGAGTCAAGGATGAACCCCAGGTTGCGTGCGTGGTCCGTGGGCTTGGCGGCAGTGCCCAGAGCAGGGGGCCACCAGGAGTCATCCCAGGCGGAGGGGGATGGTCCGAGGATGAGGACTTCCGTCTTGTCTGAGTTCAGCTTCAGACGGCTGAGCTTCATCCATTCTGCGACGTCTTTCATTCCTTCCTGGAAGCTGGCTCTGGCGGTGGCGGGGTCGTTGGTGAGGGAGAGGATCAGTCGGGTGTCGTCGGCGTAGGAGATGATGTTGAAGTTGTGTTTGCGTGCGATGGTTGCGAGGGGGCTCATGTAGACATTGAAGAGGGTAGGGCTGAGCGAGGATCCTTGGGGTACGCCGCAGATGATCTTGGTGGGCGCTGTGCGGAAGGGCGGGAGACGGACTCTCTGAGTTCTGTCGGAGAGGAAGGAGGTGAGCCATTCCAGGGCCTTTCCTTGGACCCCAGCGCGGTGGAGTCAGGTTGTCAGGGTGCGGTGGGAGACGGTGTCGAATGCGGCCGACAGGTCGAGGAGGATGAGGGTGGCCGTTTCACCGTTGTCCAGCAGGGTCCTGATGTCGTCGGTGGCTGCGATGAGGGCGGTCTCGGTGCTGTGGTTCGCTCAAAATCCGGACTGCGATGGGTCGAGGGAGTTGTTCGTCTCGAGGAAGGTGGTCAGCTGTTTGTTGACGGTTTTCTCGATGACTTTTGCTGGGAAGGGGAGGAGCGAGATGGGGCAGAAGTTCTTGAGGTCTGTGGGGTCCGCGGTGGGTTTCTTCAGGAGGGCGCTGATCTCCGCATGCTTCCAGCTCTCCGGTAAGGTGGCGGATGTGAAGGAGTTGTTAATGATGTCCCGGAGTTGGGGTGCGATGATGGAGTCGGCTTTGTTGAAGATGTGGTGTGGGCAGGGGTCCGCTGGGGAGCCGGAGTGGACGGTGTTCTTCATGTGGGTGCTGTCTTCCGTGCTGGCGGGGTTCCAGGTGCAAAGGGTGGTGGTGGGGGGCGTAGACTCGGTGGAAGGGTATGTGGTCTGAGCGCTGAAGCTGTCGTGTATATCGGTGATCTTGCGGTGGAAGAACGTGGCGAGTGAGTCGCAGAGGTCTTGCGATGGCGTGATGTCGTTGTTGCTGGCGCTGGGGTTGGAGAGCTCTTTGACGATGCTGAAGAGTTCCTTGCTGTTGTGGGTGTTGTTGTCCAGTCGGTCTCTGAATGCTATCCTTTTGGTGGTGTGGATCAGCTGGTGGTGTTTGCGCGTGGCGGTCTTGAGGGCTGTCATGTTTCCTGTTGACTGGTCGTTGCGCCAAGTTTCTTCGAGGGTACGCAGGATTTTTTGGAGTCTTTGAGATCGTCGGTGAACCATGAGGCTTTCTTGCTGTCAGGATTGCTTGGAGGGTTCTTCAGTGGTGCAAGGGCGTCGGTGCAGTTGGTGATCCACTGTGTGAGGTTGAGGGCTGCTTCGTTGGGGTCCGTAGTGTAGGAGGGTTGGTTTTGGCTCAGGGAGGTGGTGAGCTGGTCGGTGGTGATCTTGCTCCAGCATCTACGGGGAGCTTGTTGCGGGCGGTGGTGAGTCGTGGTTTTCCTGAAGTTGAAGTGGACGCAGCTGTGGTCGTTCCAGTGAAGTCCGGTGGAGTGGCTGAAGGAGATGTGGTTGCTGGAGGAGAAGATGGGGTCCAGCGTGTGGCCGGCGTAGTGGGTGGGGGTGTTACCAGTTGTTTGAGTCCGAGGTTGGCGAGGTTGTCTAGCAGGGTGGTGGTGTTGTTGTCCTTGTTGTTCTCCAGGTGGAAGTCGAGGTCCCCTAGGAGGATGTAGTCGGAGGAGGCGAGGGCGAGCGGGCTGATGAAGTCTGCGATGGCTTCGCTGAATTGAATGCGTGGTCCTGGGGGTCTGTAGATGAGGATACCTCTGAGGGTGGTCTTGGGGTCGGTGTTTATCTGGAAGTGGAGGAGTTCGGTGGCGGTGAGGGTGTCGTCATTGGTCGTGATGCGGATGGTGTTTCTGTAGACGATGGTGATGCCGTCTCCGGCTTGGTTGATGCGGTCCCTCTGGGTGATATTATAGCCGTCCGGGATGACTATGGCGATGTCGGGGGCTGAGGAGGCGTTCATCCAGGTTTCCATGAGGAAAGCGACGTCCGGCGCTGTGGTCTCGAGGAGGTCCCAAAGTTCGACGGCGTGCTTGTGGATGGAGTGGTTGTTGTTGGCGCATGTCCTGGCGGGCGTGGTGCAGGTCCGGAGGCAGGTGTACTTGCAAGCGTGGCAGGTGAAGGCTCCATGGGTGCGTTTCGGGGTGGCTCTGAAGCAGGCTGGCTGTTGGCCGGTGTTGAGAGCGTGGAGGGTGTTGGCGCTGTATCTCCGTTGGGTGGGTTGGCTCTAGCGGGGGCCAGGGGTCTTGGCACCAGGTGCGGTCCAGGCGCGGACGGGCGCAGACGGGCTTGCCTTCGGCGTGCCAGTGGCGCGTCCGCTGCGCGCGGCCGCTGCGCGGCCTCCATATAAGTGGTAGTGGGAGGGAGGTGCAGCTGGGAGGCAGGAGCGGGGTGGCAAATGGGACAGCGGGGGGCATGGCCGTAGGGTGCAGCGGCGGGAAGGTGGACCGGGGGAGCGGGAGAGGGGGGCACGGGCAGGAGCGTGGGACCTGGGAGCGGGGTACAGAAGAAAAAACGGGTCACAGGGGCACAACAGTGAAGAAAAACGGGGGACCAGGAGCGGGGTACAGAAGAAAAAGCGGGTCACAGGGCACAACAATGAAGAAAAACGGGGGACCAGGAGAGGAGTACAGAAGAAAAAACGGGTCACAGGGCCACAACAGTGAAGAAAAACGGGGGACCAGGAGCGGGGTACAGAAGAAAAAGTGGGTCACAGGGCACAACAATGAAGAAAAACGGGGGACCAGTAGCAGGGTACAGAATTAAAAAACGGGTCACAGGGGCACAACAATGAAGAAAACGGGGGACCAGGAGCGGGGTACAGAAGAAAGAAACGGGTCGCAGGGGCACAACAATAGCGAGAGGACAGCAGGTGCAGGGGGCTTACTTGGCAGCGGCGGGTACTGGCAGGCAGCAGCAGAGCACAGGAGGACCGTGTGGCGGCTGGGGGGGCGACCTACCTGCTGGCAGGGTCGAAGGTTGCTCCCTTCAGCGCTGGCTTGGTTTTCAACCTCTTCACTTGTACGCAACAGTCAAGTGGCCTCAAAGGCGTCTACTGCACATGTCAATAAGCTGGCAGGTATAATTAAATATGTGCCAAAAGAGTTGTAGTCGACATGATGAATCTTAAAAGGGTTACACATGGCTCAGGCTAACTTTCAAAAGTGTAGAGTAGGACTAGATGACCCTACGAACCATATCACTACTATGTCTGTCTACTGAGTGTACTTACTACTCTAGTGCTGATGTATGTTGTATTAACTTTTTTTTCAATGTTCCAAGTGAACACTAATAAAATAGGGGGAGGTTTCCAGACATCTAAAAATTAGTGATTTTTTTTCTAGGCACACTACCAACCACCAGTGCCGGGAGGGCCAGCGGCGATGCGGCCATTCTGGAGGGGGCAGGAGAACTGGCGGCACCTGCAGGAGCGACAGGGGGGGGAGCCAGCAGCAGTGGCCGGCGATGGTAAGTTATATTCATTTACATCTTGACATACATTACTACTAGATAGAAGTATGTTCACTACTTCACTGTATTGTGTGACTTATTAAGTTGTAGTGAACATTATACAACGTTTGAAGAAGAGACCCTTTACTTAGCATTAGCAGCGTGAGTTGAGTAACCAATGGCCTCTTCTATTTGACTCCAAAATCAGCTGTGAAGGTTTTATGGAGAAGACAAACTCAGATCAGATGACCTTGATGGATGTGTTGAACAAAGAGGGAAAGAAGGGTGAAAGGACAGGCGAGATAAATAATATGTCTGACTGGCAGAGAAGGATATGTTGTTGGAAGCATGCATAGCTGGCTGATAGTAATCAGATCAGATGCATGGGTTGTTGAAGGATGGGTGGAAGGTGAAAGAGAATGCCTGCCTGGGTGGGCGACACAGTATGGGTGGATAGTGCTAGATAGCAAGAATCAGCGGTGTTTGGTTCAAACTCAAAGCCAAGGCAAGCAAGGAAGGAGCGGAAGCATGGGTGGGTGTTAGTGAAACCAACTAAGTATGAGATATATAAAAAAGAAGGATAAACGTTTACTTTAATGGATGTATGCCTGGATGTACTATCATCAATAGACAGCATAGGTGGAAAGTGTCACTGGAGAGTCTAACTTTGAAGAAAATGTAAAAGAAACTGCATCACAGTAGCAAAGCGTAGGGGAATATAGGTAGTATTATCAGAATAGAGTTGACTCGCAGTAGTTTGCAAGCACGTCATATATATATATATATATATATATATATATATTACGTACTGGCAGTTGCCAGTAGGCAGTTATAGTTAGGACCTACTTTCCATAGGAAATCCGCAACATTCTATTTGGAATAACGTTGGCACCGATTGACGAATCTTCGCGAAATTTTCTAAACTTTTGGCCAGCTCCGAGCTGCTCCTATCCTGAAAATTTCACGGTGATTCATCAAAATGCATTTTTCCCATGTATTTTCTCATAGGACCTGTTGACACAGCTACAGCCCGAACTGCTGAAAGGAATTACACCAAATTTGGCAAAGAGGTAGTCCTCAGTTCAGACTCGTGCCTTTTGCTTAAATGGTGTAAATCCGTTCAGTAGTTCCTGAGAAAATCAAAAGTAAAATCACATATATATCTGGGCGGAGCCTAACCACACATTTCATCGTGAGATCTGATTGGCTGTCAACACTTCATCCAAGAAGTGTTGGCAGCCATCTTGGGACCAATATACATGATAGCACCTCATTAAAAAGCATTGCAGTTAATAGAAGATTTTAAGACTTTAGTTACATTATAAATCATTTGTTGATGGTACCATACTCATTTTAGGAATTGTGGTGTGTTCTAAGGTGATTTTACCATGTGAAAAAGCCTTCTACTGTGATATCATGAATCATGTTAGAGAGAAAACTATTTTCTCATGCTTTTCCCACAGAGGTTTGGAAGGTGATCTAAAAGCTAAACTGAGAGCATATTTTCTGTAAATTCACATTATCTTTCTCAGTCATGTGAGAATGAAGTCTGACATTCTCAGTAAAACATGTACATCCAACAAGGGCAGAGACTGTCAGTTGATTCCTTTGTGTTCTACTGCAGCTTCCCAGAGTGTTCTAAAGAACAACTAGAGCGCTAACAGTCCTACTTATGACAAACGTATTGCACACCTGAAGCCATCTTGATTGGAATAAAGTGGTAACTCTTAAAACATTTAAATTAAAAAGGAACCAAATGAGGGGGTTCATTTTGCCATAGAAAGTATGATTAGTGCTGCAGAAAGAAAAATTAGGGCACATTTTGAGTGACTTCTCAAATCCTCTTCTATTTCATTAAAAAATTCTGACATGCAGACTGAAACATGCACTTTCAATACCAGCAGCAGACTTCCCTGGTGAGCAGTAGCTTTACTACAGTGATCTAATGAGCAACTAGAGTGCTAACATTCTGAATTTATGCAAATGTGTAACACATCTGAATTCTATGTCAGGACAGGAGGCTCCAATTATGCTTTCTCATTTCTTTATTAGAAATGCTCAGCAGCCAATTAGAAGAAACGTTAGAAAAAAGAAACTACAGTACCCATGAACACAGGGTACCACGTGACCAACCATAGAATCCCCGATATAAAAGGTCATGTAGATGGTAGTACATCCCCTTTCTTTGCTGCTCCGCAGCCAGTTAAGTGCTTTATTATATATATTTTTTGGCATGGTGCTTTGTGAAACTGTTGCGCTGCTTATTTCTGTGTATGCACTTTAGCGCTGCTTAGTGTTGTGACCCTCGCGCTTGCTTGCGCTCTTTGTATATTTTTTCCATTAGTCGCGAGCTTCTCGGTCGGGGGTTAACAGGAGCGTGGGCTCACCTCCCTAGGTCCGGGCGCTTTTAAAAGCACCCGTGTCTTTATTCAATTTGTGGAGCGGGAGGAGTCGCGCGCTAAGCGCGCAAGCTCCTCTTTTCATTTCTAACGCGTCGGCCATTACCGCGCATGCGCAGCAGCCATTTTGTGTGTTTTTCTTCCGTGTTTTCACACGGACCTGGATAATTAGACGGTTGTCCTCACAACGCTGCCCACAGCCTCGTTTTTTGACACAGCCCCACTACGCCCTTTGCAAATCAAAAGTATAAAAACGCATAGGCTCTGCCTAGAGTGATTATTTGTTTCAGCAAGCCCTCCCTCCACATTTAAAAATGTATACAGTGTCAGGTTTTTTCCTGCCCTGCTGGCTTGCTGTGGGGTTATTCACTCCCCCTGCATTGTGCCTTTGGCATTACATATATATATTTATTGTCATCTTGTGTGCATTACTGTCACAGTACTGTGTCATTATGGAAGAATACCTTGATGAAGATGACTATTCTTATGAGGATGATGACTCTAGTTTTCTAGAGCAAGATTTGGTGGAAGCATTGGACCAGGGTGTACAACACTCAGTTAATAAGGCACTTGCCTGTGCTATCAACCCCCTAAAACGTCATTTGACACAATACGCCAAACAGCAGGGCTGGTTACCACCCTCCCGTTTGTCCAAGTCTCCAGCTAATCCGCATAGGTCGGATTTTAAGAAATTGGCTAAATCTTTAGCTTCAGATAAGTCTACCTCCTTGCCATCGATGGGCGCTTCTGCATCCTCTGGAATTTTAACAGACACTGAAGGTACTCATTCCTCACCCTCTGATCAAGATGTTCCACCGCCACGTAAGAAATCTTGTAAGGAGCATTATGTTGATGCTCCTACTCATCCTCCGGTCCTTACCTTCGAACCTTCAGACATTTATCATCCACATACCTCTTCCTGGCTTCCTTCTCCTGCAGTAGCGGAATATGTTCAAGCACACATTCGGCAACCCTTTGAAAAAGATGTCAGGGCTCGCCTTCGGTCTGAGTGTCCTCGCCCGGATCTCGCCGATCATTTAGCGGACGCTCCAGAGATTGATCCTACGATGCTCTCCTATCTTAAAAAATTCGCCAAAGATCCAAAGAAGGGCCTTGGCAGAACCTGGCGCTCCTGTCAGGATAAACTGTTAGACTTGCTAGGTCCTCTCACAAAGATTTTAGATCTTGGATTTCAGGCCAAAGAATCTTCGACTCTTGTGGACCCTAACGAGCTTATTGAATGGTCACAGAGGGCTATTTGCCAGTTGGGCAATGCTAACTGTGCAATTTCCAGTGAGCGTCGTCGCTCAATTCTTCTTAAATTGGATCCTAAATTGGCGGAACTCTCCACTTCTGAGTCCGGTCCTGTAGCTCAGGGTCTGTTATTCGGCCAGCCTTTTCTAAAAGAACTTACTAAGTTTGTTGCAACTTTCAGCGGTCTTGATAAAGCCCAGGCTTCGCTACGGCGTGCACTTCGTCCGGTTTTTGCCAGGGCCGGACGACATAGGGGACGCTCGTTCGGCCGTGGCTCTCAACAATTCTCCCAGAGGGGATTTCAGTCCCAAAAAGGTGGTGGTCAGGACACAGGCTACAACTCCCGTTCCAACTTCTATCCCTCTCGCAAAGGGAGAGGACAATTTCGTAAGGGATGTTCCGGTGGAAACCAAGGTGGCTACCAAGATTCCAACACTTCAGGTGAGCTTGATTCCTGTTTCCGATGAGGTGCTGGGGGGCAGGATCCAATTTTTTCTGCACAATTGGCGTCTAATCTCCAACGATGCTTGGGGTCTGCAAACCGTTCAGGGTTACAAAATAGAGTTTTATCAGCCCCTATGTCAATCCCACCCTCCAAGCCCTCTAGTTTTATGTCTTCAGGACCAGGGGTTAATCTCGGCAGAGATCGAGTCTCTTCTCCAAAAAGGGGCAATCATTCAAACTATTCCCCATCCCCATGGGTTCAACAGCACTATTTTTCTGGTGCAGAAAAAAGGGGGCGGTTCCTGTCTGGTTCTCAATTTGAAGGATTTCAACAGAGGTGTCATTTACAGACATTTCAAAATGGAGGGGATTCATCTATTGCCCGATCTTCTTCGCGAGGGGGATTTGATGATTCGCCTCGACCTCAAAGATGCGTACTTGTCGATTCCCATCTACAAGCCACATCGTCGGTTCCTTCAATTCAGTTGGCAGGGAACTTGGTACGAATACAGGGTTCTCCCGTTCGGCCTCTCGTCGTCACCTTGGCGCTTCACGAAACTTCTGAGGCCCGTCGTGGAATGTTTGCGGGCTCGGGGTGTTCGCTTAATAATATATCTGGACAACCTTCTTATCATGGCAGACTGTCCCCTGACAGTCTTGACGCATCTGGAGTGGTCTATCGACCTTTTACAATCTCTGGGATTTCTGGTGAACCCGCAGAAATCAGTCTTGATTCCAACACAGGTGCTAGACTTTCTGGGCTTCCAAGTGAATTCTCTTTCCTGTCAACTTCTCTTACCCAATCAAAAGATTCGGTACATCAAGAGGGAATTGATGTCGGTTCTTTCCAGACAGACTGTGTCATTGAGATCGTTAGCACGTGTCGTCGGTCTATTGGCGTCCTCCATTTAGGCGATTTTCCCGGGTCCTCTCCATTACAGGGCACTCCAACGGTTGAAGATCCGTCATCTCCAAAAAGGTCTTCGCTATTCCGATCTAATTCCTCTTTCTGAGGAAGCGAAAAGGGAAATGCAAGGGTGGTTGGACCACATGGAGGCCTGGAATGGGCGAGCCCTGTTTGGCTCATCTCCGGATCTGGTGATAGAGTCCGATGCCAGTCTGTGGGGCTGGGGAGCCCGGTGCGGTCCCGTCTTGACCAGGGGTCGGTGGTCCTCCCAGGAATTGTCTCTTCATATAAACTGTCTGGAACTCCTGGCAGGGTCCTTTGCGATCCGGTGTTTTTCTCCTCTCCAGTCCAATTGCTGCATTCTTCTCCGCATGGACAATGTTTCAGCGGTCCGGTATGTCAACAAGTTAGGGGGAACGAAATCCAAGATTTTGGCGGAGATCGCCAAAGATTTATGGCACTTCTGTCTACAACAGAAGATCACTGTTATTGCTGAATATCTTCCTGGTCGCCACAATCAGATTGCGGACTGGAACTCTCGCCATCTTCATGACTTCAACGACTGGCGGCTTCATCCTCGCATTTTCCGTTCTCTCCTTCGGACATGGGGTCAGTGTCAGTTAGATCTGTTTACTTCTCGCCTAAACACTCAGCTCCCTCTGTTTTTCAGCTGGAGGCCGGATCCGAAAACCCTAGCCACGGATGCGTTTCTTCAGACCTGGCCGTCGGTTCTGTGCTACACCTTTCCCCCGTTCATGATGATTCCCAGGGTCCTGGCTTGCATGAAACGATATCAAACAGATTTAATTCTGATTGCTCCTCTGTGGAGGGCTCAGGTGTGGTTCCCGGTTCTTCTGGAGATGTGCTGTGCGGTGCCACTCCTTCTTCCCCAGAAGTGGAATCTATTGTTGGATCCCCTCGGCAATCCGCATCCCCTAATTCTATCGGGCAGTCTCCTTCTGATTGTGTGGCGAATTTCGGGGATCGCTGGTCGCTCCCAGGCCTTTCACGCGACGCTTCCAAGTTTATCAGTGAAGCCTGATCTCCCAATACTCATAAACTATATAGAGGCTCATGGAAACGATGGTGTGACTGGTGTATTCAACGGGAGGTTGATCCCGCTTCAGCGGATGTCTCTCTGATCATTATTTTTCTAGCCTCTCTCGATTCCTCCGGTTTGGCTTATCGCACGGTCAACAACTTTCGTTCTGCCATTTCAGCGGCTCATATTCATATCGATGGTAAACCTGCTGGTGAGCATCCTTTGATTACTAAATTTCTTAAAGGTATTCGTCTGTCGAATCCTCCTTGTCCTAAGTATGTCTCGCTTTGGGATGTTTCCATTGTTTTAAAGTTTTTAGAAGCTTGGCCTTCTAATTCTTTGCTTTCCCGTAAGCAACTCTCAGCCAAATTGACGATGCTGTTATGTCTTGTTTCTTGCAAACGAGTGTCTGATGTTCGTGCGTTGGACTTGGCAGGTCGCAGTTTTACACCTGAGGGTGTCACTTTTCTTCTTTCCAAACGCACCAAAACGGCTACTACCTCAATTACCTATCCTTCCTTTCCTCATCATCCCAACCTTTGCGTTGTTCAATGTGTCAAGGATTATGAGGTATGTACTGCTCCTTTACGTTCTGATAGGCATGGTCAATTACTGATTGCTTTGCAGAAGCCTTTTCGTCCTGTTACCCCAGCTACTTTAGCTCGCTGGGTTAGGTGGCTCATGTCTGAAGCTGGCATTGATGTTTCCATTTTTGGTGCTCATTCGGCACGCGGGGCTATGGCTTCCAAAGCATTCTCGATGGGTGTTTCATTATTTGACATCATGAAAGCCGCAGATTGGTCTTCTGACTCTGTGTTCAAAACCTTTTATTATAAACCTATTGAACATATTGCTTCTGTGGTGGTGGATCAGCTTTGAACAAGCATAATCGGAGCCTCCTGTCCTGACATAGAATTCAAAATTTGCGAACATACGTGACAAGAATTTTCAATTCTATTAAGGACAAGGAGGCGAGGATTATCCCACCCATTGTTATTGTTTATACACATGTTATGCATTCTACTGTTATTTGCATATGAATTTTGTTTGACGCAATTCCTTGTTTCTCTATATTTCCCCCCCCCTAATTTGTCTTTACTCTCTTTACTGGATGAGTATTACGGCTGTATGTCTTTTTTCAGGTTCTGACCCGCAGTAGTGGTTTTTCTATTCCATCTGCTTATCCTGTTTTGATGGTCTACTGTTTCCTGTGACCTCCGGATGCTGAGTCCTGCATCTTCATAGTGGTCGATGGCTGTTACTTATGACAAAAGTATGGCACACCTGAAGCCATCTTGATTGGAATAAAGTGGTAACACTTAAAACATTTAATTTACAAAGGAACAAAATGAGGGGGTTCAT
The DNA here is from genome assembly GCF_964204655.1 of Triturus cristatus. NCBI lineage: Eukaryota > Metazoa > Chordata > Amphibia > Caudata > Salamandridae > Triturus > Triturus cristatus. The sequence goes on from NC_140587.1 coordinate 13,668,857, forward strand.
TTGCCATAGAAATTATGATTAGTGCTGCAGAAAGAAAAATTAGGGCACATTTTGACTTCTCAAATCCTCTTCTATTTCATAAACAAATTCTGACATGCAGACTGAAACATGCAGTTTGAATACCAGCAGCAGACTTCCCTGGTGAGCAGTAGCTTTACTACAGTGATCTAATGAGCAACTAGAGTGCTACCGTTCTGAATTTATGGCAAATGTGTGACACATCTGAATGCCTTCTTGATGGAACCAAAGTAAAAAACTGAAAGCATTTCCTACTGAGGAGACTGCAGTAAATGAGGAAATTAGGAAACTTAATAACAAATAAATCTCCCAAGATGGCCACCAGAGACAAAAGAGCCCAAATGTAGCCCAAATATCACCCAGATATAGTCCAAGTATAGCCCAATGACAGAAATGTGCAAAACACTTATTTTTTGTGTTTTTGCAGTTTTATATAGTGCAGACTTGTCAGATATTGGAGTGCTTTACATGAGCATTGGTTACATCACACAAGAACAAATTCATTTTGGTTGTAGACATGGGGAGATTAAGTGATTTGACCAGAATCACAGAATGTCGAGCTGAAGCAGAAACTCCAACCTGGTTCCCCAGTTGGAAAGTCTGCAGCTCTGGAAGTAACACCACATCCTCTCCCCTAAGTGCAACATTTAATCAAGTGGTCAAATGGATAAAAAAACATAAAGATAACAAATAATTTAAAAGTGCTTTGCCGCTATTTGAAAACTCAGAAAATATGTCCCCATTTTATTTAGAGCACTAACCATAATGTTGATGCAAATAAGACCCTCTCATATATGTAATTTCTAAAGAAAATGCTCTAGGTATTACAGTTTTGATAACATCAAGATGATGTCAGGTGTTCCACACTTTTGTAATAAATATAGAATGTTAGCAATCTAGTAGTTCATTAGGATACTGTTGAGAGGCAGAGGCCAGGGGCACGGACTCTGAAAATTGAAGGCAGGTAGGAGGGTGCAGAGGCAAAAATGTTGACCATACTGGGCAGGCAGGAAGGGCCGTGGCAGCACAACAGACAGTAGCGGTCCGTGGAGGGAGTTCGGTGGGGCAGCGAGGCTGGGCGGGGGAGGGTGGGGAAATGTAAACACCAGAATATGGATGAACGGAGGTAAGTACACATTTAAATAAATAAAACGAATTCCATTGTGCGCGCTGCATCACAAAATGCGATGCAGCGCGCGCAACGAAATTTGTTTTATTTATTTAAATGTGTACTTACCTCCGTTCATCAATATTCCGGTGTTTACATTTCCCCGCCCCGCCTCGCCTCACTGCCCACCGAACTCCCTCCACGGACCGCTACTGACAACAGACTAAGGAGGGCAGTGGAAAGGGGGCAGGGGCAACAAACCAACAATACAAGACTGGCAAGAGGGGCTGTGGCAATATAATAGACCATTGTGGACAGAAGGAAGAGGCAGAGGTAGTACAACCATACATGCCAACAGACCCGATTCAGCTAGGAAATGTCCAATGTTTTTAAGCTCAAATGGGCTTTATTTGATCTGTCTCCTGTCTACAATCTCCTCTTTTTCAATGTAACTCAAAGGGGAAAATCAATACCCCAGTTTTTTTTCAAAATCTCCATTTTACCAAGTTCAAAATGTTCGCAAGTATGGTACATTGGATCATGGAAGGCAGGAGGAATTGGGGTAGGGACATGACTTGGATAACAGAGGACAGGAGGGACATGGAGAGGTGCACCAAACTGACCCTGCAGGGCAGGCTTCAGGGTTTGTAGCAGCACAATATACCACACAGGGCATGCGGGACGGGAGTGCAGCACAACAATCCATAGAAAACAATAGGGAGGGGACAGGACCATGCACATGGACAACAGAGAAGAAAGGGGAAAGAGGCAATGGTAGCTAGCTGACTACAATGGACAGACGGGAGAGAAAGCTGCAGCATAACAGACCATAAAGAGCAGGAGGGACAGATCAGGGGCATTACAATGGAAGAGACAAGCCAGGAGGGAGGGAATAGGGGTCTGCACATGGAAACAGAGGGCTGGAGGCAAGGGGGCAGGGCAGGAGCAGTTAGATGACCATGGAGGTCAGGCAGGATGGGCACTAGCAGCAAGACACACCATGGAGAGCAACAGTGAGACTATGATGGCATACACACAGACCATGGAGGGAAGGTTGGAGGGGGTCAGGGGCAGCTAGCTGAAGACACAGGGAAGGTGGGAGGGGCCTTGGCAGCACAGAAGACCATGCATGGCAAGCGGGAGGGTTAGTGGCAGCACAATGACTATGATGGGCAAGAAGGAGGGTGCAGAGGCATGCACTAAGGACCATGGAGGATAGAAGGGAGGGTCAGGACCTGGGCACTGACAAGATAGTTCAGGGGAAGGGGCCTCACAACAGACCACGCGGGACAGACAGGAGGAGCAGTTGCAGCACAACAGACCAGGGAGGGCAGAAGGGTGTGGCAGTAAAATGGACCATAGAGGACAGGAGGAAGGGGATAGGGGCATGGCATGTGGACAGGCAAGGTGGAGGTGGCAGGGACAGGTTACAGTCATCTGACAATGCTAGGCAGGTGGGAGGTTAGTGGCAGCTCAACAGAACACTCAGAGTAGATAGGAGTGGCAGGTCCATGGAACATGGTGGGCAAAAAGGATGGAGCAGGGGCATGCACAAAGACATCGGAGGGCAGGGGGGAAGGAGAATAGGGGCAGCAAGCTAAGCACAGAGGCTAAGCAGGAGGTCAATGATGGGCCATAGAATTGGGCAATGGAGGGCAGGAGGAGTGGACTGGTACATCATGCTAAATGGAGGGCAGTGGCAGCACCTCAGACCATACATGGCAGGAGGGAGGAGACTAGTCCATGGATTCAGACAACAGAGGATAGTGAGGAGGTGGATGGGGCAGCAAGCTAACTGTTCAGAGAAGGTGGGTATTAGGAACTTTATTGTTTTTAAAATGTGTGTCTGTGCGAACTACTTAAAGTATGAACAAGTATGCAGCATAATCTCACTTTTATTCAGGAAGAAGAGGATGTTTGTGAATGTGACTCCGGGCTCACTTGGCAGAAACACCCCCTGACCCTCCACCCCCCCTCACAAAATGTAATGCCCGTGAAAAGGGTAGGTGGACGCAGTGTTATATAGAACATAGTCCTGAGAGCACGATTGAAAATGAAAACTAGATATAGTAAATGGTATAAACTATGCACCAAAAAGTGTGATATAAGATGAACTGGGGCGTGAAATATAATATGCAATACATTGTGTGCAATGACAGATTCATTGGAGAGCGCGAGATAGCACAGGCACTAGCGCATGCTATGCGATATGCACCTTGGAGTGTAATATGCACAGGGCAGTGTTGTGTAACCTAACTAGTCTCTAAAGTTGTAATATAAAATATGTGCTGGGGAGTGTAACGTTGTATATGCACTGTGACAAATATGTGGATCCCAGATTGTAATATGTATGGCATAGCGCTGTGCGTTATTACATAGGCATCGAGGAAGGCATGTTAGATGGGGCAATATAACCCATGCGAAGGCGGGTGTGGCATGTCATATTCACGGGGTGGTGTTACAGTGCACATGGGCTAGAGAGTGTCATAGCATATGCACTAGCTGCTGGAATACAACACAGAGGTGTGTGGCACTCGGCGGGCACTGGTGGGTGAAACACAGCATTGGGCTCAGCCAGGAGCACGCTGTATCTCTCAAGTGAGGTTTGTCTCCTTTCCAGAGAGTAAATTAAAAAGTGTTACATACCCGGCGGTGGATGTGTGTTTTATTAACTGTGAGAGGGGTTTCTTGCATAGTTTTGGTCAATTTTTTGTAGAATCCCCTTTGAATAGCTTGGTGTGCATGTTTATTAAATGTGCCCGTCAATAGCTACCCATGTTTGTATAAATAAACAACAAGGGTGTCTACTTGGAGAGTACTCACCGGCGGGGATTAGGCACGGTAGGCCGTCAGACACGTCAGAGCTTCACTAGCGGTGTAAATACATTCTACGTGGATTCATTGTATTCATAGTCGCCTTTAAATGAATATCACGCAAATCGTCATGGTGATAAGTACGTACGGTTTGTCCAGAATGTCCTAGGTGTTTCTATAAATATATATATTTTTAAATAATAAAAAACAATGGCCGGCCCCGGGGGATGGGGTCCCCGGGGCCATAAGTGGCCTGAGGAGTGGGGCAACGCAGCCTCCCTCCTAAAGATTTTTTTTTTTAAAAAGGCAATGCCCCGGGGGTTGGGGTCCCTGGGGCCGATCAAAGGTTATATTAGGGTGAGAGGAGGTCTGCCACTCTATCACAAGGATGATGTCATCAGTGATGTCATCAGTGATGTCATTTGAGATGTCATCAGTGATGTCATGAGTGATGTCACTGACCATGTCATGAGTGATGTAATATGAGACGTCATCAGCAGTGCATTGCGGGTGCGCGAGTTATAGTTAGCTGAACTAACTATAACGGGGGAATTTCAATGGTTTTGTACGAGTGAAAGTCCACCTAACTATAACGCCCCTGAAACCTATGGTTTTTTCGGTGTGCTCTGCTTTCTTCAATTTTGGAGGGAGAGTGGTTTGGATATATATATATATATATATATATATTCACTGAAAAAACCATAGGTTTCACACATGTTATAGTTAGCTGTAAATTTCACTCGTAAAAAACCAATGAAATTCCCCCGTTATAGTTAGTGCAGGCAACTATAACTCACGCGACCGCAATCCTCTGCTGATGCTAATACTGTATTTAGACACTTATTTGCCCATGTCTTCTTCCATTAAATTTTAGCTATACATATATTACAAATATTTTTTTTTCATAAAGACACATATGTCATCAGCAGAAGATTGCGGTCGCGTGAGTTATAGTTGCCTGCACTAACTATAACGGGGGAATTTCATTGTTTTTTTACGAGTGAAATTTACAGCTAACTATAACATGTGTGAAACCTATGGTTTTTTCAGTGAATTTGCAAGGTTTTTTAAATGCTAATTCCTAACTATAACGTGTGTGAAACCTTTGGTTTTTTCAGTGAATTTGTACGTTTTTTTAAATGCTAAGTTACTTTACGCCATTCGTGGCGTGTGCGCCCAGTTAACGCAGTTCGTTCCGTGCGCGCACGGTGCGCTTCGCACACCGTGCGCGCACACTTTACGCAGTTAGTGCCGTGCACGCACGGTGGTCACGCGGTGCGCTGGGCGCACAGCGTGCCCACGTTATGCGGGATGGGGGACTTATTATGCGCATCTTTGTGAAATGTATTCTGTATTACTTTCAATGTCGTTCTAAGCCATGCACAAATGTGTCCTTCGGGCACGATTTGCACACGGGGTGTGGAAAATGTGGATTTTTTTATTTTTATAAATTTTTACCGTACGCGTACGGTAAGCATAATGGGCAATTTTCCGAAAAATTCAAAAAACATTTTTTTGGGGTTTGGGGGTTGTTTGGGGACCCCTATATCTGTGCTGGGTGGTTACGATCTCAAAAAATGCCCCTTTAGACATTTTTTGGCTTCATTTCTGCTGCTCAATTCAGAGAGCGAGAGAGAAAATGGCGGCCGCCGCTTCCTGGTTTCGACCGATTCGAATGTTTACTAAGATCTAAGAGCCAATCAAAATCGCGCTCGCGCACGCCGCCGTACGCGTACGGTAAGCGCACCGTAAGCGCACCGTAAGCTGGCTCAGATATATATATTGATTTAAAGGCTATTTTCTCATAATCTACTGAACAGATTTACACCAAACCTACAAAAGGCACTTCCTTGACCTGAGGACTACCTCTCTGCCAAATTTCAAGTAATTCTGTTCAGCCGTTCGGGCTGTAGCTGTGTCTAAAGGTCCTATGGAAAAATGCATGGGAAAAACGCGTTTTGGGACCCCCCTTTTATCTCAGCCCCCGCTTGACGAATCCCCCCGAGACTTTCAGGGTAGGAGCGGAGCGTAGCGCCCCACCTATTTTGAAAAATTCGCGAGGATTCGTCGACCGGCGCCAAAGTTATTCAAAATAGAATGTTGCGGATTTCCTAAGGTAAGAGGCTCATAACTATAACTATCTACTGGTGACCGCCAGTAGATAATATACATATATATATATATATATATATATATATATGTATATATATATTATCAAGCCGAATCCCCTTCCTCCCACTCTGGGGACCACTCCCTACCTATTATTATTAATGTATTTTCGATTGGGTCAGGCAGCCTGCAAAGGGTGGCCTATCTGTTGTTTATGGTTATTGGTTACACAATCAATGAAAGCAAAGTACCCTCTGCAGTAGCGGTTGGTGGTGGGAGTGCTGGTGGGCGGGCGGTGACATGGGGAGTGGCACTGGCAAGTAAACTATGTATTATGGCCAAATACAGGTAAGCCAACATAAAAAAAAAATTGTATGTATTGTTTAATTACCTGTGATTGTCCTTAATCCATAGTTTACTATCCCACCATGCACCTTCCCACGTCACCGCCCGGCAGCACTCCCATCACCGACCGCTACTGACCTGATGTCGTATTACCATCTATAATATGAATATAAGCAATGATCATTGGATCAGATAAATAATCAGCCTTTTTATAGTACCCAGGGCAGGGTGTAAGTGAAATTGTTCATTTGCCCTCATGTAACAGACAGAGTATGGCCAGTGTCACAAGCCGTAATGCGTCAAACAAAAATATGAGCTTCCCCACCTGCAGACAGTAGTAGTAAATAAAACTAACGTGAGTCTGCATCATGTGACTCATATCTGTTTCTCTTGGGTGCAAGCTTAGCTGACTGAGCTGGCATGCCGGCTACAACAAGGTTATGTAACTGCACTAAACTAGAGATAAGAACAACACGACTGGTGTACCGGAGTACATAGTACGATTATAATGTCAGAAACTACCACAAATGTTAGAGTCCAAGGAAGTAGGAATAGAGATCCTTACCACCAAATCACAAATGTTATGTACTGTGCTTGCTAGTGAAACTGTGACACTATGTGTTGAATGATTACAACATGTTCTTTTTCTTTCTTGATATAGATACTCCTTCCACATCCTGCCGCCGCGCCTCCATCTCAACCACTGCTGCCCCCCACCCTGCATGTAACTTAGTGGATAAACACCTGAAGGCCCGCCGACTATAGATGACCTTGTCATTTGCCCCTTTTTTGATTCCTTTTGTTGGTGGGTGGGTTTTGGGCGTTGGGGATTCATTCGAACATTGGGACTTGAACTTTTGTTTCATTGTGGACATTGGTTGGGGTTAGGGAGGGGGGTGGGTTAGGTCAGAGTGGGATATATTACATTTTATACTATTTACTTATACAATGTTAATGTTTTGTGGTGGGTTACAGTTTTCCAAATTCAATCTAAGTTACATGGTTTGTTACTTTGTTTCCTTGCTGCTGCATGCCCGCAGCCAGTGTTTGATTTAAAAGATCTGCCGATTTTGTAACACACAAACCGATAGATGCAGTACCACTCACTGAGTTATTTTTAATTGTCATAATAGTACTGTCAGTCTCTCCTCCTAGTCCATACCTCCCACCAAACGTATCTTACCTGTGATTGATGATGATGAAGTTCGACACACTGATAGCTGCATGGTTGGTTTCCCAAATGAATGGAGAAGATGCCATTATTGTGGTGGTAGTAGTAGACACTGGCAATAGCATTTGAAATAAGAAAGAGAAAGTCACTTGACTGAGAGACTGTGGGAGGAGTAGTAGAACAAAGTAAGCTACAGCATGGGTGGGCAAGCAGAAGAAGATCCTTGCCCTACCTTAGTTGAAATTCAATTAGTGTTGCTTTCACCACATCTGCCCCAGCAAGCGTGTGATCAATTGTTGGTGTACATTTAATGTAGTCATATCACACCTCAATATAAATCACACAGCCCGGGGGAAGAGGGTCAGGGATTGATGAATGGATGGGAAGTGGGGTTTTGGGAAAGGTTTGAGAAAGAAAAACAGTATGCATGGACACAACAAAAGTAAAACACAATCTTGTAAGACGACCATGATCGATTAGCAAAGAAATCAAAGTATAAAGTGAGAAAAAGGAAATGCATGCATGCTGAGGAAGAGAACTTGATGGTTAATGATAATGAGTTGTACTTACTAACTACTACTACCCAATTAGACAGTACAAGGAAGAAATTATTAATATGAAATTTGCCTTGCCTGTCTGCCGCCCTCAGAGCTCAGACCGAACCAAATTACATGCTGTACCGGGCTTACTTTTATTTTTCAAGCTAGCAAAGGAAATGAAAAAATAGTTGTAGGGATCAATTACCAAACAAACCACAACACACAGTCGTAATGATTAAAGAGAAAAAAGCAATCAAATAAATTTAAAGACGAATGATGAATGATACTAAAGTTACTGTATTATTCTGGTCCAAATGTGGAGTTGCATCATTCTCATCATTCCTCTTGGTCCTCCCTTCCATGGACACTCCGCACATCAATCTTCGGTACCACTGCCTGCCTGATGTGGATTGGTAAGGTAAGTGTGAGTCGCTTCTCCCACTATAGCACAGGTTAAAGGCCGGCCTGTAAGTGTAGATGGAAAAACAAAGGGGGTATTGAAAAATTACTGCATTTAAAACAATAAACTCAATTACAGTGGAGTGCAAGACGAGAAGACAAGACTCTGGAGAGAACACTTTCAGACTGAGGCAGCTTGGATAGGATACATAGTGTCTACTCTACAGCCTTAAGCTACAACAACAACGGGACAGGACTCAGGAGCCAGCACAGCCACAAAACAGGAGAACCGTGGCACAGGCCAGGCACCCTACCCCTTACTTACATTTTGACCGAGCCAGAGAAATGTCATATGCACTGCAGCAACCTAGCATTTTCGAAATGAAGTGACTAAATCAATGCACCACTGTCCCTCATACCACTACACTCTACTCCAGTCCACACCACTACACGGACATGTAGTCTAGGTCTGCTGTGGTTCTTGTTCAAACTGTTTACCTTTTAAGTCAGTCCATGAAATGCAGTTATTCCATCAATTATCTCCGATCCAACTGACTGACTGTGGGCAAAGATAGTATGCTCAGCAGCACCATGATGACCATGTGGTACGTGTTCTCCAACACCAACTCAGTCTGTAGTGACTGATTAAGTTTATAATATATTCCATATTACAAAATTGCAACGGATATTGGCTGGCACCTGCAGTGGTAGGAGTACAATGTGGTTTTTAAACAACAAGGAAACATTGACTGTCACCTGACCGGAGTCACTTTTACTTTGTCGATAAACTAGTACAGTTCGACTTCATGCACATTCATTCGTAGTCAGCAAGCATCCAATGCAATGCATGCCATCATTCACAATAATCACTCATTACCTGGCTGTCAGATCTGATGCCTGCCTAGCCTTCTGACAGTCAGTGATGAGTTTCTTTCGGCTTGGAAACAAAACGGAATATAGCTGGAGTCACGTTTCACTTCTTATGGAGGGACTGTTAGAGGCAACATGTATTGTACTATTCTCCATCTCCATCCAATGTCTGGCTTACTTGAAATGTATTTAGGGAGAGTAAGGAAGATGGAGCAGGACCCTGAGGAGTGGAGTGGACAGTTATGCACAGACGTGCAACTTCAATAGGGAAATACAAAGAGGAGACTGTTGATGGATTTGTTGTGATTAGATTTTGAACCAGAAAAACAGATGCACAGTCACACACAAATAAAGAAAGGGAGAACAATTTGAAAGCATAGTTGTCAGTGAAGAGAAGCTCGTCCTCAAACTCTGGTGGTTCGGACAGACGTACGTCTAACAACCCACTACTTATGGCATCGAAGTCGCACTCCACTTCCTGCTGTGATTCACGTATTTTGTACTCCGGTGGTATAAGGTGTTGATTCATTTTGATCATGGTTAACCTCTCCATGCTTTTGGGCGAGAGACTGGTCCTTTTCACAGTAACAATGGCACCATCAGCACTGAAAACACGCTCTGGAGAGACACTTGCAACAGGGCAAGCCACATACTTTATCGCCAGCCTGCTGAGCACTGGCCATTGGCTTCTTTTCCCATATCAATACACCAATGGGCTTTGCTCCATGAAGACCTCTTTTGTGTCATCTAGATAGGCCTGAACCATCCGCTCAATGTTCAGGGGTGCTCCGATTTGCTTGGCCTCTTTTGCCTTTGCATCAGTCATGGACGTACAAAACCCTTTCCGTAGAAACCAATCACCTGCCGTTTTTTTAAATGTGGCTGATGATCATGTTGGTGCTGTTGATGTTATTGCTGGCAGTGTTGTTGACTGCTGGGAGGCAAACGCACTGCTCTCAGCCTCTGAAGTAGAACTTGACTCTGGGTGCCCTGCAGTACTTTTTCTGCCCTGGGGTGGCAGGCCTCTAATTAAGATCCGTTTGTTTTCAAAGTCAGTGGCTTCCTTAGCTATCAAAGTTTTGTACTTGGCAACATCCACTTCTGAAAAAGGAATTACTTCATTACTGCTCAGCAATAATTTGTAACGTGGATCCAAAATTGAGGCAGTAATGTAATGTCGATGTGACACAATGTTATTTTGAATCCTTGTATTATCAGATACGCGAGCGGCTAAGGTGTCCGCCAAATAATATGCGTCTACTTTGTCATCCACACCTGCGTACATTTCTGACACCTCCTTCAGCTCTTGCTCTAGCATGTACAACAATGGGATAGCTTGGCCCATAGTACAGATCTCCCTGCTCACTTCACGTGTGAAGACCTCAAAAGGAAGTAGCATCTCTGTCAGGCATTTGACAAGGTCCCATTGGGCCATCTCAAGGGTCATGCCTTTCACAGTAGGATCTCCTGACCTTTTCATGACATAAGCATTGAGTGGTATGTACCGCTCAAACAGACGCTCAAGCATGTAATAAGTTGCGTTCCAAGGTGTTGGCACCTCCTGGATGAGTGCTTTAACTGGCATTTTATGCTCACGTTGAATGACCCTCAGCTGCTTCCGGGCTTTAAAAGAATGGTTGAAATGTGTGCATATTCTTCTGTAGGTGGTCAGTAAGCTGCTGACTTTGCTTTCATTTTTCATAAAGTCTTGAACAGCAATGTTAATGCAGTGTGCTAAACACGGGAACCTTAAATAGCCACCATCTTTCATGGCCCTAACTACATTACTGCCATTGTCCATGGCAACAAAACCAATGGTAAGCCCTCTTGGTCGCAGCCACTCAAACACCTTGCTGTTAAACTCATCCAAAATGTTTGCAGCAGTATGAGATTTCTCCATAGCAAACATGGCTACAGTTGCATATTTGCGAGTGTCTTTAAAAATCTTAGCGGTGTCAACAACACCGTCAGATATCTTATCTTTAACACCCGAAAAAGAGATCCAGTGTGCAGTGATGCACATGTAATCACTGGCTTGGCAACTGGTCCACATGTCTGTTGTCAAGTGTATACTCTGAACAGCACTCTGTTTTAAGCCTTTTCCAAGCAATTCCAGCACGTCGTGATGTAGTGGTGGAACAGCAACTCTTGCGAAATAGTAGCGGCTGGGAACTTTCCATTTTGGGCAGATGGTGGTCACAAATTCAAGAAAACCCAGCCCTTCAACAAAAGAAAAAGGGAGAAGGTCCAGTGCTAACATGTTAGCCAGCTTCGCATTGTACAAAGGTGCTATTTGGTGGTTGCGTTCGTACTGCCCCTCCGACCTAGTAAACATGCTAAGAATGGGAGGCTGCATGGTATTCCTTCCTGTGCTCAACGTCACACTTTTTTGGCAAGCAGTGCTCCTTGGTGTCTCAGGCTGACTCTTACTCTTGTGCCAATGAGATGTGGCTGAGGATGTGGGTGTTAACACTGCAGTGCTGGGGACAGGGCTACTTTGTGTACCACTACCACAGAGAATGTCTCCCTCTTCTTCCTGTTCCACCGTGAGCGGACTTATTACTCATTTATGCCCAACAGCAATGGTTCCAGTTTTTATGCGACTAAGGTGATCCTCCCACTGGATTGCGTGGTGTTTTTTCAGATGGGTCATTTGGCCTCTGGTACCATAGTTTGTACCAAGCTTACCACGACTAACAGAGGTATGACAAACGGAACATATAGCAATGTTCTCCTCCTTTCCGCTAACCATAAAGAGTCCCACACTGGGGAGCTTAACATTTGTCTCCTGCTGGAGGTGCCACTTCCAATGCCGGATGAACTGGAGGGTGTGTGTTGAATTTGACTCTGTGCAGTACCACTACCTACTTCTGCTGAGGTGGTGCTTGTGCTGGATGTAGGACGCTGCAGGCCCTTTGCTAATGTAAATATGGAAGCTGGAGGTCGTATTGGTGTTACCTGTGTTGGAGGTATATGTGCTACATCCCGTGCAGCCATTTTGGATAGTGTAAAAATGTTGGTCTCCATCTCCTCAGGCCCGGGAGTGATGTTCGTGATGACTGGCTCATCATCATCATCCTGCTCTTCTACATCAACCTCCATAAGTGTGAGGCTTTCTGGAACCTTCCTTTTCCCATGCCTGCTCTTGTGACGTGTTTCCCTCTCAGACTCAGTTTGTGGCTTCCGAGTGGCATCTAGATCATCAGAAGGGGAGTGGAGAAGTGTGGCTCAATGGTTAGAGCGGCAGACCCTGATGCAGAGGTCTGTCCCGGACCAGGGTTCAATTCCCGCCCCGGCGGGTCTTGGGCTCAATTTCCCCGGACCCGATAATTCTCGCCTCGGTGCCTATTCTAATCATGGGTCACACTCTGCAACTCTGGGCAATAGCTTGCTTAATCTCCACAACGGCCCCAACAGCGCTAGGATGCCTGGCTTCACCTTGGGGGTGCCCAGGAGTGGGCACATCACAGGGAAAGGCCAGGAAGGGTTCCACAGCGGTATGTGCAGAGCGCCTGAGAGACCCTTTCGGGGGTGTGCGGAGCGCTATATAAATGCACTACATTTACATTTAAGGGGGGCTTGGTGAAGAACTTGATGTACTACCCACCCCTCCTTTTCCTTGCTGGGGATTTGGAAGCCAATGGAACTTCTGAAGGAGTGGCTTCCTCTTCATCCTCTGCATGAGGCTCAATTTCCTGAACTGCCCCTACTTCGGGAGGAACTACAGCTACTATTGCGGGTGGTGCTTGTGGCTGTTGACCACTTATCTGCTGTGTTCCCTCCTGCATTGATTGTGTACTACTTTGAGATAGCGATAAGTTTAGTTCAGGCTCAGCATCACTGCTTTCCACCATAAGGCTGGCTACCACTTCCACACTCATCAGCTTGGGCCTGGGTTGGTGGGTTGGGCCCACTGATGTGGAAGTGCTGCCCCCAGCTTGGCCCCCCGACACCGCTGCTGCAGGCGTCATTTTTGGTGTCCCAAAAAAGGTTTTGGGAGGCACACCAGACTTAAGTGACACTTCCTTCTTCTTCTGTTCCTTCTTCTCCATGGCAACTTTCTAGGTACCGGAGGACCTGCTACCTGCTTTCTTTGGGGGCATCTTCTTCAGATGTCAAAACAGCACTCAGTTGCACAAGTTGCAGAGATGCCTGGTCAGGTCACTCACACGTCACGTCGTGTACAGCAGCAGGACGTCGGTCTGGCACCACAGCGGTCGATGATGATGACACACCTCCTCTGTCTTTTGTGCACCTAAAAGCAAAAAAGCCAGAAGAACATTAGTCAAAAGATCAATAATATAATATATAACTTCTTAGTGTCTGGTGGGTGGTCACAATTATTACATTTTATGAAGTCAGTGGGCTCCTGGTGTACTTGTAGTGTGTACACTCAGGAAGAACTATAGCAAAGAACAAAAAGCCTGTTTGCCCTAAATAAAAATGTGTACATCTTATGGGATGGATGCAGCATCAGGGAGCAACAACAACGAACATATACACATAAAAACTAAAGGCATTTATATACAACACCCAAAAAGTGAAATGTACCCCCGAAAAAAAGTAAAGCCCACATTTTACAATTCAATACAAAGCCATACATGATGTTGAAATTTAACGCACAACACAAAAACAGTTGTTTAAATTCCATGCACTCGTGATGATTGATGAGTAGTACCCCTGGGCCTACTGTACGACTAGGCCACAAGCTTGGAGGCCTATGGAAAAAGCACAGTGGCTGGTACCACAAAATGGCTGCCACCACATGGCCAGGCCACTCACAAAAACAAGAAAAGGTCAGGAATACAAGACAGACAATGCAGGCCTATTGCAAAAGCACAATGCCTGCCTCCACAAAATGGCCGCCACATAAGCTCAGGCCACCCACCACAATAATAACAAAAAAGTGATTACAAAGGACAGGAACAGGAAGTTGTAGACTCTGTGGAACTTATTTCCTCTCCTAAAAATATTTAAAAAAAAATAAAAGTGACTCTGTGCTCCAAAACTACACCAGAATAACAACCTGAGGAGTTTTTTTAGCAAAATGCACAAAATCTGCATTTTCGTGAAGGATTTCTGTTGCTCGCGAGATATTGTTTGCCAGATTGCAAATGCTGCGTGTTCGGGATCGCAAACTGTACAAAAAGGCTTTATCGCGTGCGCGAACACGCATATTGAGAGCGCGAAAATGACAAAAACTGTAAGTCCGCGTTGTCACGCTGTGCAGAGTTACCGAAAGTACGCGAGCTGAATCCCTAGGGTAACCTACTGGCTGAAAAGCCCTATTTATTTAACACACACCCAAAAACTGCTATTCCACCCCAAAATTTGCAATTCAATCCAAAGCCATCCATGGTGTAAAAATAAATTCAACAGACAACACAAACTGTAAATTTAAATAATGCACCAAAGATTTGAGGATGACTACCTATGGGCCTACTGGCAGACTAGATACATAGAAAAAACCTCTTATCTGACCTTTCCAATTTTTCAATAGTAATCACTTATATATAGACATTCCCCTACTTGCAGACTAGGCCACAAGCTTGGAACAGAATGGCAAAAGCAAGCACACTGCTTGGATGGCTCCACAAAATTGCCGCTACACACCCACATCAACAAGAAATGGAAGACAGACAATGTAAGCTTATGGCACAATGCCTGCCTTTACAAAATGGCCGCCACACACATGGCCAGGACACAACAACAACAAGCATAAGCCAAGGGGAACAAAGAAAAGAAATGCAGGCCTTTATGGAAAAAGAAGCACACACTACTAAACTAACACCACAAAATTGCCACAAGCCACATGCCCACTCACAGTCACAACAGGCCATGGAAAACAATGAACTGAAGCAGGCCTATGTATGACTGGACAAAGGAGGCCTGCTAGACAACACAGCTTTAATACAGAAATGAAAATCAACAGGGCTACGAAAGGATTGGAAAGAAGTTACACATCAAGCACACACATCCAACAAAGGTATTTCACACACACACACAAAAGGTGAAATACACCACAGCCACATTTAGCATTTCAATCCTATGCCATCCATGCCCTACATGATGTTGAAATTCAACAGACACCCCGAAACATGGACCCATGAGTACCCTACTGGCTGAAACTGCAGAGAAAAACAACTAGGCCCCTATTGAAAGTACAGGCCACCCACAACATTAATAAAAAAAAATGAAAATCCCCAAAAAATGTAGGTACAAACAAGCCCCATTGAAACAAACACACCAATTCTCCAACTTACTTGTAGTAAATTAAATCTCAAATAAATCCAATCCAATGGTACGATGCAGCAGACAGACACAAAAAGTGATCTTTCCAGCTCCAAATCCAAATGAAAGTGAACAGGACATGGACAAAGCACTGGGAGGAGCCTGCTGGACAGGAACAGGAAGTTGGGGACTCAGGGGCACTTCCTTCCTCTTGAAAAAAGGAGTTAAAAAATTAAAGGACCCCTTGCACAAAAGACTACAGCCAAATCACAATCTGAGGAGTTTTTCTGAACAAAATGATCATTTTAGATAAGGTTTTATGAAGTTCGAGAGATATTCTTCGCCAGATTGTAGTTTTTGCATGTTCGGGATCGCGATCTTACCAAGACAGCCGCTGGAAGTCAGCTCACGCGCCCGAATGACGTGTACGCGTTCGCACAATCTCGCGGGCTTGGGCAGCCATATGACAAATCTCGTCGCGCACGCGAAAGGACAGAAAAGCGAGTTAGCGAACGCTGAATCACGGTAAGACGTTACCGCGTGTGCGAGAATGAATATTGAGCGCGCAAGGAAGTAAAACCACTACGCTACATGCTAGATTGCGTAGCAATCTGCAACTTCGCGCTCTATGCGAATCGCGAAGTTGCCTAAACTTCGCAAGCTCCGCGAACGGAGCGTAGTTCAACGCCTAGGCTTAATTTTTTTATCATTTTGGCTCGCACGTCTTGTGCAAATGGGGACATTACATTGTGGCTTGAATCTGTCACTCAGAGTGTTTCTATCCGGTCACGTGGTACTTCACAATTCTTCATTGTTTTAAAGACTTACGGTATTACACGTGATAACACATTGTTTGGAGATTCACTTATTATTCTTTCCATTGAAGGAATCTGGTGATTTGGCCTGATGACATTATTTCTTCTTCTTTTTTCAGAATACTTTTTTACCCGCACATGTATAGAATAGACAGTGATGGTTACATATGCTCAGATATGTTCATATGTGTTCTTGCAGTGTTCCCCTGACGAAGGTGTTTCGCACCAAAATAAATTGGGAAGCTTGAGATGCTGGTGTAACTTCATTACGAATTGAAAAGTTATACAAAGAAACAAAGCACAAGACAGTGTATTTAACTGTTATCATTTTGTTTGATGGACTCACTCTTCTGATTAATTATGTTCCTATACTCCAATTTCTGTTTATGTTGACCCAAAGGAATCTGTTGATATTCTGTAATGTGATTGTACGTATTTTGAAGAATACACTAATTATGTTATAATCTTTGATTCAAAACATTATCGTCCTTTTTTCAAAAAATATATTTTGTATTAAAAAAAATATTGTAAATTGTTTAGAACCATACTGGGTATGTGAATCGTGCGCCCTTGCGCTCAAACAGTGTCTGTTTGAATCTTTTGCTTTATGTAGTACCTGATTTGGGCCAATCAGGTTTCACAGGGGCACCACTGTTGTCATGCAATTACGTATTAACATATTATAGTTGTAATATAGACAAGCATGACTATTACCTGGATTTTTGCAGGGCTGAATCAGTAGTCTGCAGGGGGTTAGGGGACCACATAGATTGTGCACATTTAACTGTGAGAGAAATTGGCCTGATACATGCTGTCCACCAGTTCTAGTGGGCACCTTGTATCAGTCCAAACAACCACGTTTGGTGAATAGGTTAAAGACAACCTTTATTGAAAGCTATCCTAGTGGTAGCTATGGAGACCAGCCTTCAGGCTAAGTCTTGAAGTAATGTAAAGCAGCTTGTTTTACCAGTCTATAATCTCTTGAATGATCAAATGAAAGGACAACCACACCAGGTATATATTTAAAATATAGGTATTTAAGATAAAACACACCCCTCTAGTCTCTTTATGAGACTGGAGTTTGAAGTACTTAATTTACAAGTTAGCAAACAACAGTATTAGCACAAATATACGTTTGGGCCCTAGGGGTGTACCAAACCATATACCAAAAAAGTGGTATAAGAACCACAACTGGAATACACACTAGGCCTATAGCCTGTAGAATCGCTGGGACCCCAAGGAACCAAGCGGTACAAAAGGGGGTGGTGATGGACGGAGCATCAGAACCAATCAAACACTCACACCCAGTCAACAGATCTGGGTTTGATCCATCACCGTTCTTTAGCCCACTCTGCCACCCCAGTTCAGACATGGCCATATGCAAATCAGTCTGACCCTGTGCCTCATGGGAACAGTCCAGCCCGAACTGCCAAGCCATGCCTTCCCTGGAAAGGAAACAAGCTTCCTAGGACCGGTTTCTGGCATTTCAGCCGTCTTCAGCCAGGCTTGCTTGAATCCAGTGGCAAAGTGAGCAAGGGACTCACGTCTGAGCATACCCTGCCAACGTATGGCGAACAAAGCGGTACAAAAGGGGGTGGTGATGGACGGAGCATCAGAACCAATCAAACACTCACACCCAGTCAACAGATCTGGGTTTGATCCATCACCGTTCTTTAGCCCACTCTGCCACCCCAGTTCAGACATAGCCATATGCAAATCAGTCTGACCCTGTGCCTCATGGGAACAGTCCAGCCCGAACTGCCAAGCCATGCCTTCCCTGGAAAGGAAACAAGCTTCCTAGGACCAGTTTCTGGCATTTCAGCCGTCTTCAGCTAGGCTTGCTTGAATCCAGTGGCAAAGTGAGCAAGGGACTCACGTCTGAGCATACCCTGCCAACTTATGGCGAACAAAGCGGTACAAAAGGGGGTGGTGATGGACGGAGCATCAGAACCAATCAAACACTCACACCCAGTCAACAGATCTGGGTTTGATCCATCACCGTTCTTTAGCCCACTCTGCCACCCCAATTCAGACATGGCCATATGCAAATCAGTCTGACCCTGTGCCTCATGGGAACAGTCCAGCCCGAACTGCCAAGCCATGCCTTCCCTGGAAAGGAAACAAGCTTCCTAGGACCGGTTTCTGGCATTTCAGCCGTCTTCAGCCAGGCTTGCTTGAATCCAGATAGACCGGTGATGGATTAAACCCAGATAAGTTGACTGGGGGTGAGTGCTTGCAATGTTCAACACTCCGTCCATCATTTCCTTTGGTTTTTACCCCAAGGAACCACCCAAGGTAGTGACACAGGGGACCCACGGGGACTGTATGCAGTGTGTAAACACAACCACAGGTTCCCGTTATCTTCTATGGGCAATGTCGCGGTTGGAAATTTAAAGATTAGGGACACTTCTAATCGAGTCAGGACCAAACCCTTTTGGACTTCGGAAATTCTAGGGCTAGCATCCACGAAGGAGCCTCGAGCGGTCACACTAGAAGCTAGCCCACGGGTCACTCGTGGAGTGGAGTGGAGGCCAACAATCTTGGGAGCAGGAGGTGCTCAGGGCTGGTGCTACTCGGAGCCCAAAGCACAACTTCGACGAGGACCAGAAAGATGCTGTTGCTGCAAAAGTACACGGTGTCCAGGGGTCACGGTTCCACATCACCCACGATAGCCACGGGCCTCAACTTTGCTGTGGACTCAGGGTATCCTCGGGGAAGTCTGGAAATCCACCTCTGGTAATGCAAAGACTTCAGCGTCCAGCAGGAGCTTCAGCGATGCAGATCGGTCAGTTGCTTCTTTGGTGCCTGCCAAGCAGGGGAGTCACTCCTTGACCCCAAGGGAGATTTCTTCAGTCTTCTAGTCAGGATAGAATGTCAAAGGTCCAGGAGATCTGTTGCAGAGTTTCATCCAGGATAATCTAAAGTCCTAGGGACTGGATTCCTATACTTATAGTAAGTTTAGGGGATGGACTAACTCTAAGGCCCCACCTATGGGTGGGCTTGGAAAGAGGGGTGGTTCCACCCATTTCCTTTGTCCAGTTTCACACCAGAGCAGGGGCAGGTAAACCCCTGCAACCGGTTTGAACTGGGCTATTCATAGGGACAGCAAACGTGCCCCCAGTGCAGGACTTCAAAGCACCAGAGAGTGCTCCCGCCCAGCCCCAATACACATCAGCCTGTCTGGGGAGGTGATCACACCTCCATTCGACAGGAAACCTATTGTACAGGCCTCCCCTGCCATAGTTTCGGTCAGCAGCAGGAGGCCAGACCTGTGTCTGTTGCAGAGGCATCCATTTTGTGATGCCAGGGCTCAGGAAAGTCCTACCGGGTTTTATCCAGTGTGAAGATGTCTCTCCCTCTAGAAGGGTGGAATGCTACCCCTGCCGCCAGAATTGACAGGGGGGGGTAGTATTCCAAAGCATTTGACACCAAACACGACATGTTTTGATGCAGCCATCCCAAAGTTAGCATTTACAGCGAGGTTATAATTCACTTAAGAGTATATGCTATGGCTGTATCACAGAACAGCCATAAGGAAGTATTTCTGAAAGCTGCAGAGGGGCTCAGCTCATGCTTGGGCACCCTCTCACATAAAACCATGCACTCTGCCTTCAGGATTGTCAAGGCCTGCCATAGGAGTGGCTTATAGGTTTATATGTGTCGGTATAAGGTAGTGATATAGGTAGCCTATACCACAGTAAGGGTTGCAAGCACACCCTTACCCAGGCTGCAGTAGCAGAACTGTGGTGTCATTTTGGAGTGCTTCCCAGGGGGGGCATAATATATGCTGCAGTCCCTGGTAGGCCTCTGAGGTACCTATGCCCTAGGTACATAGCATACCGTATACTATTGGCTTATAGGGCATGCCAGAATCCAATTAGATATGTACCTAATGTACATGGAAACCATTTTAGAGAAGAAGCAGATAGACTGGGGCTCTGAAAATCAGGATCCCAGTCCAACTAAGTCATAAACCAGCAAAACACCAGGACAAAAGTGGGGGCAACTATATAGTCAGATTCCACCTTCCTACATCTATGAAGTGCTGCAATATTACAGTTTTAAGAGAAATACGAAAGACAACATAAATGAAGGAAAATATGCAGTGATTAGTTCAGAAAACTGAGTTGTGCTACTCCTGTAAGTATAGAATTTTACTATTTAGCACTTTTGCAACTCTTCAAGCCTTGGCGTACAGAATTGGAATTACTTGGAGACTTTCAGTACTATGAAGATTCTTTCAATGCATGTAAAGATAGCATTGAATGCAAAGTTTGTGTAAATTATCTAAAAATTTTGAATGAAGAAATTGATCAAGAAGCTACTATTGCAGCTGAGATTGCTAAAGACAGTTCTCAAGACAGTCAAAGTTCTGCTGCACTGAGTCAAGATCCACTAGGACAACCAATTGTAGAAAATGAAGCAGCGATTGCAATGAATGAAGCGGAAACAGCAATGCATCAAGCTCAAGATGATATTATAGACTAAATATTGAACAGAAAGAAATATATCAGCAAGTGAGACAACATGGATTTCTTCATGAAAAGAAAGAATGCACTTGCACATCATTTCAACCTATCCATGTGGTCAAGCTGGTACAGGAAAAAGTTTCTTAATTAAAGTTTTGACCAGTTATCTACAGAAAACAACTGACTCACATTTGTCTTGTGTTGTAACTGCTCCAACTGGGTTGGCAGCACACAACATTAAAGGAATAACATTACATTGTTTACTAATGTATTCCAAGCTATCTGGAGAAGCTTGTTATGAAGTTTCAAGAGTGCTAAAGAAAATTAAACTTCTGATTATTGATGAGGTGAGCATGGTCTCAAACGTAATGCTTGCCTTTGTGCATTTAAGAATGCAGCAAATACTGAAAACAGAATATTATGCCTTATTTGGAGGAAAACGTGATCGTTTTTGGAGATCTACTGCCACTCACTCCTGTAAAAGGACAACCAGTATTTAAAACACTTGTACATGAAGACACCAAAATGTATTCGGGAAGTGTTGGAAATGTTAACATTTGGTCATATTTTGATTACAGAGAACTCATTAAAAATATGAGACAGGCAAATGATGTTTATTATGGAACTATTCTTCAAGATATAAGAATTGGAGTATTGATAGAACATGGCAAACAAGCTTTGTAAAGTCGACTACTTCCAAACTTGTTTCCAAATGAAAATATAGTTCCTGAAAAAATATACAAAAAAAATGCAGAAAATAAATCTATAATCTGCTTAATGCCGACACTGCGCGAGTGTTCTACATTCAATTAAGAACGTTTAAAGCTGGAAAATGAACAAATAATAAAAATAGAAATGCTTGATAAATTAGAGCATGAAGGAATCACTATTATTTTGACAGAAAAATTGAAAACAAATTTTGATTCTTTAGAAAAATCAATATCTAAAACTGGTGGTTTAGAAAATAATTTATATGTATTTGTAAACTGTCGGGTTATTTTACAGTGTAATTTGGATGTGGAAAAAGGTTTAGTAAATGGAGCAATGGGTAAAGTTGTTGATTTTGTTAATGATCAAAATAGAGATGGAATTGATCAAATTGAAGAAGTAAAACAAATTTGTCGTTGTTCGGTTTGTTTTTTGCTTGTTAAAGACTTGTATGTTCGTTTCCCCTTTCTCTGGCATATGCAGTGACTATTCATAAATCTCAAGGTTTAAGTGTAGACAGTGCTTTGGTAAACATTGGATCTACTGTATTTAAAGAGGGTATGGCATATGTTGCTTTGTCCGGAGTCAAAACTTTATCCGGATTGCATTTGATTGATTTTGATGAGAGAAAGATTAGTGCAGATGCAAATTGTGTAAGAGAGTATAATCGGTTAAGAAGATTGTATGCTCCCAATTTAGGTGAATATCCTGTATATGAAAAGCGTGTAGTAGGTTGAAAAAGAAGATATGAGAATATCTGTACTGAAGTTAAAGAGAAGAAAAAAAATCAAGATAATGTTGAGATTGCAAGGAAAAACAAAAAGGACACTATTGAAGTGATTGTCAGATATCAGTTAGAAAATAGTTCATGTATCAAATGCTATGCTAATGCTTTCTAGAAAGTCTGCACCAGCAAATTATGGAGAATCGAGAAAAAAGATGTTGTTCCTTATTGCATTGTATTTATGAAAAAATTGAGAACTGATAAAAGTAAAATACAAAGTGTTTCTGATATTCACAATCTTCTGGATATATGTTCTGGTTCTACGCAATTTACACAGAATGTCCAAAAAGATGCTCAGGAATTTCTAATGTTTATGCTTGCAGTATTGGAAGATGAAGGTATACAAATTGAAAATCTGTTTGGACTTCGTTATAAATGGAAACATGAATGTGAAAATTGTACATTTACTTCTACTACTAACATACACACTGAAAGATTCATATATTTGACAATACCAGACTGTAAAACAGTGTCTTTCAACAATTTAGTTAAAGCAGCAAATCAAAACATGGAGTATAGCCAATGCAAATCAGAAATGTTATCAACATTGTTTATAGAAATATTTGGACAATATATAATTTTAATGCTACAACGTTGTACAGCTGATGGAAGAAAATTGGAAACTTTAATTAAATTTTTTGTAGCAAGTCAACTATCAATATCTGGAAGAACTTTTGTAGCAGTAGCAATTATTTTCCACAATGGTCCTTCTACAACATCTGGACATTGCACTGTCTATTTAAAATGTAATAAAGGATGGACATATTGTAATGATAGTGATTTGGTTTTTAGATATCGTTTGCCTAATGAATTACCAAATTCATACCTACTGTTTTTAAAGCCAAAGTTCTAAGAAGATTATTCGGCCTATTGGGAATATGTTAATACGTATTAATACAATTACTTTGGACAATTTCAGTATGAAGGATTTTTGGATTATCATTTGGCCTTGAGGAAAGATATTAACATCAATTGAGCAGTTTTTCTGGGATTTTCTGACTGCAAAAGTTCAAAGGACATCATTTAGAGTATTTGAAAATTATAAAGAATTGTTGATTGAATTATTGTTTTTGTTCTTTAGTATTGTAGTGACAAAATTCTCTTAGAAATAAGCATTTTATATATGTGAGATTTGTATTATATGCTATGATATTGAGGATGTTGTTTTTATACAATGTGCAGAGATAGTTCACTATGTTGAAAATATTTTTTACACAGGTTTTTTTTAAACAATCTTATTGATTTTTTTTTGCCCACTGTTATATAATGAGTAACATTGAAATCACTATCTATAGTGAAATTCAATAAATTCTGACAACAGCAAAAAAGGCAAACTAAATACTTTATAGCCTGCTAAAATTATGTTGTATTTACAAAATTATAACTACATATTACTACATATTATAACTGTTTTTTTCTTTGCATTGAGATCCTAAATCTAAAGTTTGAAAGTTTTAAAAATTTAAATTACAAAAATCAAGTGCTAAAAATGTTTAAAATATTTTGATATCTACTACTGTCAAGGTAAGATTAAGTAATCGAAACACTATCCATGCACTATTACATTAAGCTGTGCACTATATATATATAACCTCTAACCAGCTACTTAGTAAAGTACTTCCAATGCAGCCTAGGACTCCTCCTGTCAATCTCATGCACTTCCTCAATCACCCAACCATCACTATCTTCTTATCCTATCATTCCGCCAATACCTAAGCACATATAAATTGACCAGGCAGTCTCTTTGCAGCACTGTAATCATTCCAATTACTAGTGATGTACTTATGGAGTGGCCTAGCCACTAACACAAGTACACCTACAATATTCTCTACACAATGCATGCAGACCTCTAACCACATACATACTATTAGAACACTCTTCTATATATTAAGGTACTACCCATTACGTCTAGGATTCCTCCAGTCACTCCAATACACTTCCTGAATCACTCATCCAGCACTATCTTCTTATCCTATTACTCCGTTAATACCTAAGCACTCATAAATTAACCATGTACTCTGTTTGCAGCACTGTAATCATTCCAAGTACTAGTGATGAACTTATAGAGTGGCCTAGCCAGTAACACAGGAACACCTACAATATTCTCTGCACAATGCATGCTGACGTCTAACCAGATACATACTATTGGTACACTCCACTAAATACCCAAGTAGTACCCATGCAACATAGGATTCCTCCTGTCACTTCTATGCACTTCCTCAATCACCCATCCAGCACTTATAAATTGACCAGGCAGTCTCTTTGCAGCACTGTAATCATTCCAATTACTATTTAAAAAACCTTTGAAATTCAGTGAAAAAACCATAGGTTTCAGGGATGTTATAGTTAGAAAGTAGCATTAAAAAACCTTTGAAATTCACTGAGAAAACCGTAGCTTTCAGGGACGTTATAGTTAGAAATTAGCTTTTAAAAAACCTTTGAAATTCACTGAAAAAAACATAGGTTTCATGGGTGTTATAGTTAGCTGGACAGTTCACTCGTACAAAACCATAGAAATTCCTCTGTTATAGTTAGTTCTGCTAACTATAACTGCGCAACTGCAATGCACTGATGATGATGTCACATATTACATCATTCATGACATGGTCAGTGACATCACTAATAACATCACTGATGACATTACAGATGACATCATCCACGTGACAATCTGATACACCTCATCACACACTAGTATAACCTTTGATCACTCACTGTAAAATACAGAGTACCATATTTAAAACCATTGATATGCCAATACCAGTTACTACATACCCACTCACTGATTCCTAAGTCTACACACACAACTGCCCATTCACCCACAGAATCACTTATACATACAGTGACTGATCAATAGAACACTATCAAATGCACTCATAAAGCTATATAGACATTGACACATCAGCAGTCATGCTAGTTGGTTATGCAGTCATCCTACTCACTCACGAAATGAATTAATCACACTTACATTTACTCACCTTCACAGTTATACCCACAACACCTCATTTATTCATACACATAGTAACTCATAGTTACTATGTTATAAAATCACTATTGCATGCATACAGTCACTCTCACAATCACTGACTCTTACGTATACTTATTTATATACACCAACTCTCACATACAATGGCTTTTATTTTTGTTCTTCATTGAAGATGTAGCAGTGAGGCATATATTCGCTCACTAACACACCCATAAACACACTCAGTCACCCAAACAACTGTTTCCACATGCACTTTTAAACTTATACACCTAGTCAATCAACCACTCACACATCTATGCACAGAGTCAGACACCCCACACTCAACCACACACACACTCATTCTCCCATACACATACTGAGCCAACCAATCAATAACTATTATAGACAATCATGTAGCTAGTGACCAACTGATACAGCAGGTTACACAACAACAGACAGAGTGATACAGACATTTAAACAGTTTAGTCACTAACCCATGTATTCAGTGAGACACTTTTAATTACTCCCTTAAACAGTCAGTCACACAGCTACTAAATCGTCTTCCAAACACTTATATATCCACTCATAATTCAATACAAATTGGTATATATATAATACATATTTAAATTTCAAACAAAACCACATTCACTGGATTATGTCATCAGTGATGCCATTTGAGATGTCATCAGTGATGTCATCAGTGATGTCACTGACCATGTCATGAATGATGTAATATGTGACATCATCAGCAGTGCATTGCGGGCACGCAAGTTATAGTTAGCAGAACTAACTTTAACTGAGGAATCTCTATGGTTTTGTACAATTGAAATGTCCAGCTAACTATAACACCCCTGATTTTTAGGTTTTTTAAATGCTAATTTCTAACTATAACAAGCCTGAAACCTATGGTTTTTTCAGTGAATTTCTAAGGTTTTTTAAATTCTAATTTCTAACTATAACGTGCCTGAAACCTATGTTTTTTTCACTGAATTTCAAAGGTTTTTTAAATGCAAATTTCTAATTATAATGTTCATTAAACCTATCTTTTTTTCTGTGTTTTTAAATTATCATCCCATTCTCAACCTGGTCAAAACTGCAAATCTCAACACTTTTCCATCGATACCTTCCGCCCAAAAAATTGCCACAAATAAGAGCCACAACTAAGGCTAATGATATGCAGAGTAGGCGTTTCCGTGCAAAAAAAACATGAAACCACCACTTCTCCATATTTTCAGCGACCAGCCAAATCTGTGATGTGATCCAAAAAGCAGGCGATAAGCCAACTTAGCAGTAAGAATTTAACATCAGCCTAACAGGTGTAAAGCAGGTCACCCATCAATAATATGCACACAATACCAAATGTAGCAGTGATGTGCTGTACAGACCTCACTATACAAAGCACAAACCTCTCCATGTGGACATATACTATTGATACCTGTAATGTTGTGCACAGTGGACGCAACCGTGTTACCTCAGGCAGTGGGGAAGATCTCGGTCATGTAGGTGTGTTGTCCCCTCTGGAAGCGAAAGCGGAGCGGGCTGGTACAACGTACTCCACTCCAACGTAGGAGTATGAATAAATAATCTCGGTCTCTGGGCGTGGTTAACTTGTGGGAAGGCCAACGAGTCTGCCAGAGCGGTGGGCCTCACCCTCCCACGTGGCTGCCGCCTTGACTGCGGGCCTCCTCGACACAGGCCCCCTGCGAACCCAGCTGCACAGCCCCGCTGACTTATGTCTGTACCGACTACTGCCTTCGATCTACACTGCGGACAGCAGGGCTCACAATTCAGATGCAGTGGCGATTGCAGATGACGCAGTCCAGTAGGCAAGACACATTGCTCCCACGGCGGTCCGCCCGGACCATGCATTATCACAGGCTGCACATACCTGAGCGCCAAAGGTACCACTAACTCAGTGCACCAAAAGTCAATGCTAGGTGGCCTTATCAAGGCAGAATTCATTATACAGAAGACATTGCTCCCAGTGCAGCCCGCCCTGACCACGAAACATCGCTGGGTGCGCACACACTGAGTGCTCCAGGTGACACTATCTGTGCAGCTCACCTCAGCGCCACGTGGCTGTGGGCCCATCCTGTAACGTCCTGGCTTTCTCGGGGTTGGGACAAACAGACGACGGACCAGAGAATGGAGGTTAAGGATGATTTAATAAACAGATAAGCAACTACAGACAACAAAGAATATCGGTACTGGAATCACCAGTTAAAGTACGATACCCATTCACAGCTCTTCTAACCGTCCTCCGCATGCACACCGGACCTGGTATGCTCCAACGGAGGGCACAGTGCTAAGCAGTGGCCGACAAGGCCACTCGACCGCTGTGAAGGGTAGTTCCAAGGTTGTGGAATCTACGGGGGGGGCACGTGGGAGTCACCCGGCCGGGCTCTCTACCACCTGGGAACAGCGGCTCTACCAGTATCCCCCAGAGTACTGCCACAACACAAAGACGCTGGGAACACCTCCTAGTGCGCGTCTCTTGTATCCGGGTTTAAGTGATGAAACCCAAGGTGGTGCAGAGAATGGATGGGAGCAGCCGCTCTACCTATCCCAGTTCTCCTACGAGTGTCGACGACTAAGACGCGGAAACACGTCCTGGATTGCGTCTTAGCCCTAAGCGTGTGTTTACCCAAGTAACGAGGGTTGGGAGCTTCGGCTCGCACCAACCTCGTTTTCTTCAAATTGTCAGGCCGTTGGGAGCTTCGGCTCTACCAACGGTACTTATGCCCAATGACGTTGAATACGGCTCGCAGAACGGGACAGGACACGGGCAGGAAGCACACGCCAGCGCCTCTCCTCCGCTCCTTAGAATGTTCCTTCCGCCGCTCAACTCTCCAACGGGTCCGTGTACCTCAACCAGGTACTCCGGTAAAGATCAGAATATCCGACGCCGAGTCCCAGTGCTCTTCTCCTTAAGTAGTACTCTCGGCGTTGTATAACCATGACTCTTGAGTTGCATAACACGAAAACTAGGCGTTACCCTTGGTGTTATGTAACCAGAACTCTTGAGTTGCATAAGGCATTGTTGCCGGAGGGCATTCTGGGAGTTGTAGTCCGCTCTCCTCCAATCGCACCAGGTTCACGGCAGTGGCCTCGTGGGAGGGAATCCATGTGAGGGAGGGGATTCCTGACAGTACATCCCCCTCCCATCAGCACCCCCCAGCAGGACCAGCACAGGAAGGAAATCGACGATGGAACGACGACACCAGACGAGGAGCGTGAACCCCCGCCGCAGGTTCCCATGACTGCTCCTCGGGTCCGTACCCCTTCCATGCCACCAGATACCATAGTTTGCCCCTGCACCACGCGGAATCCAAGTGTCATGAACCTGCCGTCCCGTAATCTCGCTCGCTGCCAACGGTCGAGATACGAGACACAAAACGACAAACTACACTTCCCGAGATGCAACGCGAGCACGTTGCGCAGCGGAAGACGGCGGACCGGAAGCAGGAAATAAAAGCCCTGCAGTCTGGGATGCGGTGCCGATTATTCGACAGCACCCGTGAGGAAGCTGGACGCTTTGCCTTGCATTTACCATATGGCGGTAAGAGTGTCAAAGGACACACCCTACGACCGCATACTGAGAGTGTCGTTGACACAATCCTAGACCGACTTCTGTGACTCCCCTGTTGGAGGTGAGAGATTCACCGTGCAGGGGAGCGACCGCGCACATAGTGGCGCTTGGGCTGCTAGATTGACCCCGTTGGCGAAACCCGTCCCGGTTTCATGCGGGGTGAATACGCGCCCGCGAATTGTATGAAGTGCAACTTTGATTTGATGAATGAGGGTGACGATAACCCTCTTGGCATCCTCAAGTTGCGCATCTCGTGTTCGTTTGTTCCATGACATTTTCTCAAACAGTATATTCAATGTTCAATCGGGACTGATAAAGGAACATTGAATGGTTGAATGAGTGTAACCCTATTCCTTTGAGTCTTCGTATACGACTTTCATTTGTTTCATGACATTGTCCAAATCAGTATAACAGAGTTCTCTCTCTGAAAAGGAAAGCGAGATAGATACTAATGAGCACCAGCTCTTTTTCATTGCAGAACTATTCAGGCCTGCAGTATCTTAGCGCTGTAGCGGTAGCATTATACGTTATATTTGTTGCTTTCATTTCTGGTGTACGTGTGTGCTTCTCTTTTATAGTCCCAAGAGATGTACGCCAAAGCTTCAGAGGGCAAGATACGCAAGGCAGTAGCCCCCGCATCTCCTCTTTGAAGTGACACATCACTCTTATTTCTTTACAGGTAAGAAAGGGTGGATTGAGGGGGGTGAAGAACAGAGAAAGAGGGAAAGGGGAAATAGAAGTGCTTATTGTGTTTCTTGTCTCTCGCCCACAGGTCTCCCTCCCCGCAGTTCCCACCCTTTCCTTCCCCCGCTCAATTGCCCCAAAAGTCTGTGTATATACATAGCCAGACTTGGGTCGATTCAGAGGTGGGCCCCCATAGAGCATCGGCACAGCCCTGAGGATTCGGACCCGGCAAGCCTGACAGAATAATCGGCCCACGAATCAGTGTCCTCCTGGTTGTGCTGAGTTTATCATGGCCACCTTAGAAGACGTAGTCGCGGCCTTAACGCTTGTACAAGCTGAATTGGCCGCTTCACGTCAGGAAACCGCGGCGCTTCATACCCGCGTAGATAGACTACAAAGAAACCCTTTTGATGAAGGGGGTATGACCCACACACCTTCAGTAGTGGTAGAGATGCCAGCACACATTCAGCTAGCCCCACCGGAGAGGTTTTTTGGGGACATCAAAAAGGTACAGGTGTTCCTCACACAAGTCCTCTTACATTTCAACTGTAAGCCCAAAATGTTCAGTACGAATCAGGCCCATGTGGCGTTCTTGATTTCTTACTTGGGAGGAGAGGCCGCTCAATGGGCAGTTCCCCTTGTGCGGAGAGACGATCCGAAATTATATGATTGGGATGAATTCAAGGAAAGCTTCGAAAAAACGTTCGACCGCAGAGCTGACATGTTTTCAGCAGATCGGGATCTCTTGGGATTACGCCAAGGAACCTCTGAGTTGGTTAGTTATTTAAACAGCTTTAGAAGACTCGTAGCAGAGACAGAATGGCCAGAAGCCAAACAGTCCTCTATTTTCTACCAAGGTCTCTCGGAAGAACTCAAAGATGTAGTGGCGCAAATCGATCCTCAACCTCGCACGTGTACAGAGCTGATAGACTTAACGTTTCGATTGGATCACCGGCTTAAAGAAAGACGAGGGGATAACAAAAAGAAAGAAAAAGGGGTAGGTTTCAGCGATCGAAGCTACAGCGGGGAGAAAACGAACGACCAACCAGAACCCATGGAAATAGGCACGGTGAGAGCGTCATTGACACTCAGCGAACGAGACCATCGCCGGAAACAAGGGTTGTGTCTATATTGCGGAAAAAAGGGGCCCTTCCTCAGAGAATGCCCAGTGAAACCCAAGTACGGTAGGGGAAGGGTAGGACAAACCACCGCTCTAACCATGGAAAAGGAAGAGGGAAACGACAAAGCTTGAAGAAGAAAGAAGGGAAGTCTTCAGGCGAATATTCCATCCCTTCAGTGGCTGCATACGATATCGATACCACCAAACACTTGTTTATACCAATGACGATTGCAGTTAACCACGAAACCCAACACTTTATGGCAATGGTAGACTCTGGAGCCACCGGATGTTTTATGGACCTACGCGAAGCACAACGATTGAAGGTGCAAACGGTTCCCCGACCCAACCCGGAGAAAGTGTATACGGTGGATGGACAAGAGCTGGAAACTGGTCCCATCACACATAACACGCTAGAGCACGAAATCGTGTACGAGGATTCTCATAGAGAAGACATAACGTTCTGCATCATACATGATCCACAATATGGTGTTATTCTAGGCCTACCGTGGCTACAAAAACACAATCCCACCATCCAGTGGACCCACAAGACAGTGAGGTTCGAGTCGGAGTACTGTAAATTACATTGTACTGCATTACCGCCCCGGCCATCAAAGATCTTAGCCATAAGCCACCATGTGGCCACTGCCGCTGAGAAAGAGGTTGCGCTTCCATCATGCTATGCGCCCTACACAGATGTCTTTAGCAACAGTCAGGCCGAAAAACTCCCACCACACAGAGAGTACGACTGTCGCATAGATTTGGCTCCCGGAGCAGTTGTGCCCTGTGGGAGAATATACGCCTTTACCCTACCTGAAACAACGTATCTACGGGAATATTTGGACAAATACCTCGAGCTGGGGTTTATTAGACCTTCAAGATCACCAGCGGCATCTCCCCTCTTTTTTATTCCGAAAGCCAATGGAGATTTGAGATGTTGCATTGACTACAGGGCATTGAATGAAATCACCATCAAGAATCAATATCCTCTCCCCCTCATCCCTGTGTTGTTGGAGCAAGTGAGAGCAGCAGGCATATACACAAAATTGGATTTAAGGGGTGCGTATCACTTAGTGCGCATCAAAGCAGGAGATGAATGGAAGACCGCCTTCAAAACCCGGTACGGTCTTTATGAATACCTGGTAATGCCTTTCGGACTATGTAACGCCCCAGCGGCATTCCAGTTCTTTCTCAATGAGGTCCTGAGACAGTATTTGGACTTATTCGTAGTGGTCTATATAGTCGACATTTTAATCTAATCGGACAACGAAGAAGAACACGTTGATCATGTACGTTTGGTCTTACAAGCTCTACGGAAACATCAGTTGTACTGCAAGATCACAAAGTGTGAATTTCACGTCACAACGGTGGAATTCCTGGGAGTGATGCTTACCCCTTCCGGACAAGTGATGGCGGAAAGAAAGGTGAAAGCCATTCTCGAATGGCCTCGTCCACACAATGTCAAAGAAATACAGAGGCTGTTGGGGTTCGCGAACTTCTATCGCCGATTTATCAGGAATTTCTCGGATATAGTCACGCCATTGACAAGACTAACTCGAAAAAAGACACCGTTCCTATGGACCAAGGATACCCAAACAGCCTTTGACCTTCTCAAAAACGAATTTGTTACCGCTCCCATACTTACACATGCCAATCCTGATCTGCCTTTCGCAGTAGAAGCAGATGCTTCAGAGTCAGCGATAGGAGCGGTGCTTTCACAACATCAAGAATCCACGGGATGTCTACATCCAATTGCCTTTATGTCTCGAAAACTCAACGCAGCAGACCAGAACTACACCATAGCAGAGAAAGAACTATTAGCCACCCGAGACGCCTTCCTGGAATGGAGACATTGGTTAATGGGAACAGTACACAAAATTACGGTATTTTCTGATCATCGTAACCTCCAGTTTATGAAGGATGCACAACATCTTACACCACGCCAACTCAGGTGGATGTTATTCTTTGCTGAATACCGGTTCGTGGTAACCTTCCGTCCTGGATCCCAGAACAAAAAGGCAGACGCTCTGACTAGACAAGAAGTCGTTTTCCCTGAGGAGAAGACCAGAGAGGATTCCATCATCGAACCTACCAAGGTGATATGCACTCTACGAACCGAAAGATTCCTACAAGACACCCGACATGGGATACAACACTTCACGTGGAAACGATGGCTCCAAGCACATCCAGAATGGAGAGTGAGACAAGGGCTTCCCATGAAAGGATCCCAACTATTGCTTCCTACTTACAAGCTTCGTCGGGCTGCGTTTGTATGGTGTCACGATATACCATGTGCAGGTCATCCAGGAGGCGCCAAAACGTTGGAGAAGATGTTACGTCAGTTTTGGTGGCCCACAATCCGTCCAGACGTATTGAGGTGGGTCCAAGAATGCGACAGGTGTTTTCGAGCAAAAACAGATCACCAGGCCACGCAAGGATTGTTACAAATCATGCCTACGCCGTCAGTCCCCTGGGAAAGGATTTCGGTCGACTTCATAGTGGGTTTACCAAGAGATCAAGGGAATACCGCTATAATTGTAGTGGTGGACTATTTAACAAAGATGGGCCATTTCATAGCGTGGAAACAAGCCCCTACGGCCAGTCAGTTGGCAAAGCTGTTATTGATCCACATCGTCCGTCTCCATGGACTTACCCAGGATATTGTTTCGGACAGAGGGGCCCAGTTCACTGCGGGATTTTGGAAAACATGGTGTTCTGAATTACAAATGGCCACCTCCATCTCTACCAGTTTCCATCCACAAACGGATGGACAAACCGAAAGACTCAACCAGACTTTGAAACAATATCTCAGGTGCTATGTTAAGGCTAACACTGATGAGTGGGTGGACTGGTTATGGGCAGCGGAAGTTGCATACAACAGCGCCAAACATTCCTCCACGCAATACACACCGTTCTTTAGCACATATGGTTTCCACCCGAGAGTCACACCACTGACGCTTCTGAGGTCTAATACACGCATTCCTGAAGTACACACACGACTGCAGCATATGCGCAAAACACTTGTGGCCATACAGGGTAACCTAGTCAAGGCAAAAGAAAAGTACAAAACACAAGCGGATAGAAGGCGTCGACCAGGTCCAACCTATGACAAGGGGGAATGGGTTTGGTTGTCCACGAAACATATCAGATTTAGGAGGTACAGCGTGTTTAATCCGAAATACATAGGCCCATATCAAGTAGAGAGGCATATCAATCCCGTGGCCGTGAGATTAAAACTACCTTCCCATATGCGCATCTATCCCGTCTTTCACGTTTCCCTACTGAAACCCGCTCGGGGTAAGATCTCGTCTCGCCCTGCGCCTGTGATAGTTCAGGGGGAGTTGTAGTATGTGGTACAAAACATCTTGGACTCCAAGAGGGTGGGAAAGAAGTTGTGGTACTTGGTTGCCTGGAAAGGCTACGGCCCTGAAGAGAACTCATGGGAACCTAGAGAGGCAGTACATGCTCCCAAGTTGGTTGCCAAGTTTCATCGCCTGCACCCGGAGAGACCCTCTTGCAGCTCGCTCTCCCGGTAAAAGGGGGATGTGCTGTCATGAACCTGCCGTCCCGTAATCTCGCTCGCTGCCAACGGTCGAGATACGAGACGCAAAACGACAAACTACACTTCCCGAGATGCAACGCGAGCACGTTGCGCAGCGGAAGACGGCGGACCGGAAGCAGGAAATAAAAGCCCTGCAGTCTGGGATGCGGTGCCGATTATTCGACAGCACCCGTGAGGAAGCTGGACGCTTTGCCTTGCATTTACCATATGGCGGTAAGAGTGTCAAAGGACACACCCTACGACCGCATACTGAGAGTGTCGTTGACACAATCCTAGACCGACTTCTGTGACTCCCCTGTTGGAGGTGAGAGATTCACCGTGCAGGGGAGCGACCGCGCACATAGTGGCGCTTGGGCTGCTAGATTGACCCCGTTGGCGAAACCCGTCCCGGTTTCATGCGGGGTGAATACGCGCCCGCGAATTGTATGAAGTGCAACTTTGATTTGATGAATGAGGGTGACGATAACCCTCTTGGCATCCTCAAGTTGCGCATCTCGTGTTCGTTTGTTCCATGACATTTTCTCAAACAGTATATTCAATGTTCAATCGGGACTGATAAAGGAACATTGAATGGTTGAATGAGTGTAACCCTATTCCTTTGAGTCTTCGTATACGACTTTCATTTGTTTCATGACATTGTCCAAATCATTATAACAGAGTTCTCTCTCTGAAAAGGAAAGCGAGATAGATACTAATGAGCACCAGCTCTTTTTCATTGCAGAACTATTCAGGCCTGCAGTATCTTAGCGCTGTAGCGGTAGCATTATACGTTATATTTGTTGCTTTCATTTCTGGTGTACGTGTGTGCTTCTCTTTTATAGTCCCAAGAGATGTACGCCAAAGCTTCAGAGGGCAAGATACGCAAGGCAGTAGCCCCCGCATCTCCTCTTTGAAGTGACACATCACTCTTATTTCTCTACAGGTAAGAAAGGGTGGATTGAGGGGGGTGAAGAACAGAGAAAGAGGGAAAGGGGAAATAGAAGTGCTTATTGGGTTTCTTGTCTCTCGCCCACAGGTCTCCCTCCCCGCAGTTCCCACCCTTTCCTTCCCCCGCTCAATTGCCCCAAAAGTCTGTGTATATACATAGCCAGACTTGGGTCGATTCAGAGGTGGGCCCCCATAGAGCATCGGCACAGCCCTGAGGATTCGGACCCGGCAAGCCTGACACCAAGATACCAGCCACCTCGTACTCCACCTCCGAATCCACATTCACCGACACCGGCGCACGAGGCCTCACCGCGTTCGCGGGTTTCAAGAGGGAAACATGGAACACGGGATGGATCCGCAGGGACTGGGGCAGGCACAATTTCAAGTTCACCGGGCTGATGCATCGAAGGATCCTATACGGGCCCATGAAGCGGGGATGGAACACGCTACTTTTCTTGAATCTCATGTGCTGTGTAGAGACCCAGACGAAATCCCCAGGTTTGTAGACCGGTCCAGGCCGTCTCCTCCTATCAGAAAAGGCTTTATACGAGGCCTTAGCCCCCTCCAGGGCAACTCGAGAACTCAGCAAGGCCTCCTTGATGCGGGCCACCCGCTTGGCTGTTGTCGGCAATCTGTCTTCCCTGACCGGGTGCAGAAACGGCAAGAACCGGGGATGATGGCCGTAGTTACAATAAAAAGGGGAGGCCTTGGTGGAACAATGTGTGGTGTTGTTGTACGCGATTTCCGCGATCCAAAGTAGGTCCACCCACTCATCCTTCCCCTGCTCAACAAAACAACGTAGATATTGTTTGAGCGACTGGTTCAGGCGCTCCGTCTGGCCGTCCGTCTGCGGGTGATAACTCGTGGACATGGCAGACTTGACGTGTAACGTCGAACACCAAGATTTCCAGAAGTGCGACGTGAACTGAGATCCCCTGTCCGACAAGATCACGTTGGGCAGGCCATGTAGTCTCACCACATTCCTCAATAACAACGACGCCAGCTCTCCTGCCGAAGGTACCTGATTGCAAGCAAGGAAGTGCCCCATCTTCGTGAGATAGTCCACCACCACCAGGATGGCCGTCTTTCCTTGATCCTTTGGTAGCCCGACAATGAAGTCTAAGGATATGTTTTCCCAGGGTTTGGTCGGTGTAGGAAGGGGTTGGAGGAGTCCTTGCGATCTTCTGTGGTCCGATTTCATGGATGCGCAAACGGTACATGATGAACACCAATTCCGGACGTCTGTTCTCATGGCAGGCCACCAGAACTGCCGTCCTAGGCTCGCTACCGTCTTTTTGACACCCAGATGGCCGGCACAGGGAGACACGTGGCACCAGGTGAAGGCCTGTTTTCGAAGCCTA
Source organism: Triturus cristatus (assembly GCF_964204655.1). Lineage (NCBI taxonomy): Eukaryota > Metazoa > Chordata > Amphibia > Caudata > Salamandridae > Triturus > Triturus cristatus. The sequence continues at coordinate 13,705,439 of NC_140587.1, forward strand.
GGCGTGGGTAACAACATACATCGTCCTTTCACCGGAATCCCGTCCTTCATCTGCCACTCCTTGTGGCTGTGAAGCCACCTCCGCCACATGAAGGTATGGGTCCCCTTCTGAACCCCCTTGAGGAACGTCTGTGGTTGAATCGCCCCTATCACAACTCCTGGAGGGATGATGGAATGTTCGGCAACCGGCTGCGGATCCCGGGCATTCGATTGCCTCGAAAGCGCGTCCGCTTTCCAGTTCTCCGTACCGGGTCGGTATGTGATGTGGAAATTGAAACCAGAGAAAAAGATCATCCACCTCATTTGACGGGGAGACAAATGCCGCGCCGCCGTCAGAAACTGGAGGTTTCTGTGGTCCGTATATACTGTAACCACGTGTCTGGTTCCATTAACAAATGCCTCCACTCAGCAAATGCGTCCTTTATCGCGAGTAGTTCCTTCTCCGCAATATGGTAATTGCGCTCCGCGTCGTTCAATTTACGAGACATGTACGCCACAGGATGGAGCAAACCCGACACCTCATTCCTCTGAGATAGAATGGCACCTAGCGCCACATCAGAGGCGTCCGCTTCTACCACATAGAGTAATTCCGGAATCGAGTGAGCTAGCACCGGGGCGGTGCTGAAGGCCTTCTTGAGGGCCACAAATGCTCTTTGTGCTTCCGGTCCCCACACGAACTCCTGAGACTTCTTTAGTAGTTGCGTGATCGGGGCAACCAAGCCAGAAAACCCCTCTATAAAACGCCTATAAAAGTTGGCGAAGCCTATGAAGCTCTGGACTTCCTTTACTCCTCGGGGCACCGGCCATTCCTCCACCGCTCTGATCTTGCGTTCCGCCATCTCCTGTCCGTTGGGGCTCAGCATCACCCCAAGGAATTCCACTGATGTGACGTGGAAGTCACATTTGCTGAGTTTGCAGTATAGCATGTTTTCCCTCAGTTTTTTTGAGAACCGCGGATACGTGCTGTACGTGTTCTTCCTCTGAGTTGGAGTAGATGAGTATGTCGTCTATATAAACGACCACGTAGATATCCAATACCTCCCGGAACACCTCATTGAGGAAATATTGGAAGGTGGCAGGGGCATTGCATAGTCCGAACGGCATGACGAGGTACTCAAAGAGCCCGAACCTGGTCTTAAAGGCGGTTTTCCATTCGTCGCCGTCCCTCATGCGCACAAGATGGTATGCCCCCTTGAGATCAAGCTTTGTGTATATTTGGGCCTTTTTTACCTGTTCCAGGAGAACGCTTATGAGAAGCAGGGGGTACCGGTTTTTTATGGTTATCGCGTTCAAGGCCCTAAAGTCCACGCAGGCCCTCAATTCGCCGTTCGCTTTCGGGATGAACAAGAGAGGCGATGCGGCAGGGGATTTCGACGGCCTGATGAACCCCAGCCCTAGTAACTTATCCAAATATCCCCGTAGATGTACGTTTTCGGGTTCTGTGAGCGCATACAGTCTGCCGCTGGGAACGCTAGCCCCCGGAACCAGGTCGATTTGGCAGTCGAACGGTCTATGTGGAGGGAGCACCTCCGCTCGGATTTCATCAAAGACGTCCCCGAAACTGTGATACTCTCTGGGCAGCTTTACGTCCTTTTCTGCTGCCGTGGCGACCGTGTGACCTTCGCCTACCTCGCCTTCGTGGGGGTCCTGCCGCATGCCGCACCATTGTTCACAAAACGGGGAAGTCATCTCAATGTGGTGCGTAGGCCAATCCACCATTGGGTTATGTTTTTGGAGCCAGGGTAGACCCAATATGACCCCGTACTGCGGGGCTCTGATTATGCTAAAATCGATACGTTCGTTATGCAGTTTTCCGAACCTCACCGGTATTTCTCCTGTGTGCTGTCCGATAGGTCCGGTCACCAGACTTCTCCCATCCACAGCATACACCTCCTCTGGTATCTGTTTGGGAAGGAGAGTGAGACCCAGTCTCCGTGCTTCATTGTAGTCCATGAACATGCCCGTGGCTCCTGAATCAACCATGGCTACCACGGGTATCCACTGGTCCTGCACTCCTACGTGTAAGGTAATAAACAAATGTCTTCGCCCTTCTTGATTCGGGCTCAACATGGAAGGGATGTGTGTGTGACTCCAAGATGCCCCTTCCCTAGACCCGGAGTCCCTCAGTTTTCCGCCGGTGCGTCCACCACTGCTGTCACCGTTTTGTTCGCTCGGTATGGTGAGGTTTTTGGCTTGACTGGACACTCGCGTACATAGTGACCCTTTTTTCCGCAGTAAAGGCAAAGGCCTTGCTTGCGGCGTGATTCTTTTTCAGTGGCTGTACGGCTCGCCCTTATAGCTCCTATGTCCATGGGTTCCGTCCTGGTGGAGGAGTTGGTCTCAGGGCCACCCATCGAAACATACAATGGCAGCGCTTTCCCTTTCCTCTTGTGATCGCCCTTTCTTTCGTTCAATCTATGGTCCAGCCGTAGCACCAGGTTGATAAAGCCCTCACATGTCTTGGGTTGGGGGTCGATTTGTGCTACCACGTCTTTGAGCTCTTCGCTCAAACCCTGGTGAAACAGCGCGGTTTGTTTGGCTATGGGCCACTTGGTTTCGGCCACTAGCCTTCGAAAAGCATTAAGGTACTGCACCAAATCATTGGTGCCTTGCCTCAGCTCCAACATCTCTCGATCGGCAGTATACGAGTCTGCCCTTCGATCAAACACCTTCAAGAATTCCTCGCGGAAGGCTCCCCAATCACATAGGATAGGGTCGTCCCTGCTCACCAGTGGGACTGCCCATTGCGCCGCGTTCCCAGCAAGATACGAGATCAGAAAGGCCACTCTGGCTTGGCTGGTAGGAAAGGCCTTTGGTTTGCAGGACAGATGCAGTGCTACTTGAGTGAGCAATACCTGCACTGTGTTGGGGTCTCCGCTGTACCTCTCTGGTGTCGCCAAAGGAATGGCTACGGGCATCTCTACCACAACCGCAGGAGCCGTGGCCGTGTGAGAGGCACCCGCCTGTAGCGGATCGTTCTGCAGAGCGTCCATTCTAGCCTTAACGTCTGCTGTTGCCTGTTTGGAAGCGGTGAGCTCGATTTGCATCGCGGCTAAGACGGCCAACACGTCCTCAATCGTGGCCATGTTGTTCGCCCAACCAGGAGATAGTTATGGAAGAGGTCGGATATTATGTAACGTCCTGGCTTTCTCGGGGTTGGGACAAACAGACGACGGACCAGAGAATGGAGGTTAAGGATGATTTAATAAACAGATAAGCAACTGCAGACAACAAAGAATACTGGTACTGGAATCACCAGTTAAAGTACGATACCCATTCACAGCTCTTCTAACCGTCCTCCGCATGCACACCGGACCCGGTATGCTCCAACGGAGGGCACAGTGCTAAGCAGTGGCCGACAAAGCCACTCGACCGCTGTGAAGGGTAGTTCCAAGGTTGTGGAATCTACGGGGGGGGCACGTGGGAGTCACCCGGCCGGGCTCTCTACCACCTGGGAACAGCCGCTCTACCAGTATCCCCCAGAGTACTGCCACAACACAAAGACGCTGGGAACACCTCCTAGTGCGCGTCTCTTGTATCCGGGTTTAAGTGATGAAACCCAAGGTGGTGCAGAGAATGGATGGGAGCAGCCGCTCTACCTATCCCAGTTCTCCTACGAGTGTCGACGACTAAGACGCGGAAACACCTCCTGGATTGCGTCTTAGCCCTAAGCGTGTGTTTACCCAAGTAACGAGGGTTGGGAGCTTCGGCTCGCACCAACCTCGTTTTCTTCAAATTGTCAGGCCGTTGGGAGCTTCGGCTCTACCAACGGTACTTATGCCCAATGACGTTGAATACGGCTCGCAGAACGGGACAGGACACGGGCAGGAAGCACACGCCAGCGCCTCTCCTCCGCTCCTTAGAATGTTCCTTCCGCCGCTCAACTCTCCAACGGGTCCGTGTACCTCAACCAGGTACTCCGGTAAAGATCAGAATATCCGACGCCGAGTCCCAGTGCTCTTCTCCTTAAGTAGTACTCTCGGCGTTGTATAACCATGACTCTTGAGTTGCATAACACGAAAACTAGGCGTTACCCTTGGTGTTATGTAACCAGAACTCTTGAGTTGCATAAGGCATTGTTGCCGGAGGGCATTCTGGGAGTTGTAGTCCGCTCTCCTCCAATCGCACCAGGTTCACGGCAGTGGCCTCGTGGGAGGGAATCCATGTGAGGGAGGGGATTCCTGACAGTACATCCCTCTCCCATCAGCACCCCCCAGCAGGACCAGCACAGGAAGGAAATCGACGATGGAACGACGACACCAGACGAGGAGCGTGAACCCCCGCCGCAGGTTCCCATGACTGCTCCTCGGGTCCGTACCCCTTCCATGCCACCAGATACCATAGTTTGCCCCTGCACCACGCGGAATCCAAGTGTCATGAACCTGCCGTCCCGTAATCTCGCTCGCTGCCAACGGTCGAGATACGAGACGCAAAACGACAAACTACACTTCCCGAGATGCAACGCGAGCACGTTGCGCAGCGGAAGACGGCGGACCGGAAGCAGGAAATAAAAGCCCTGCAGTCTGGGATGCGGTGCCGATTATTCGACAGCACCCATGAGGAAGCTGGACGCTTTGCCTTGCATTTACCATATGGCGGTAAGAGTGTCAAAGGACACACCCTACGACCGCATACTGAGAGTGTCGTTGACACAATCCTAGACCGACTTCTGTGACTCCCCTGTTGGAGGTGAGAGATTCACCGTGCAGGGGAGCGACCGCGCACATAGTGGCGCTTGGGCTGCTAGATTGACCCCGTTGGCGAAACCCGTCCCGGTTTCATGCGGGGTGAATACGCGCCCGTGAATTGTATGAAGTGCAACTTTGATTTGATGAATGAGGGTGACGATAACCCTCTTGGCATCCTCAAGTTGCGCATCTCGTGTTCGTTTGTTCCATGACATTTTCTCAAACAGTATATTCAATGTTCAATCGGGACTGATAAAGGAACATTGAATGGTTGAATGAGTGTAACCCTATTCCTTTGAGTCTTCGTATACGACTTTCATTTGTTTCATGACATTGTCCAAATCAGTATAACAGAGTTCTCTCTCTGAAAAGGAAAGCGAGATAGATACTAATGAGCACCAGCTCTTTTTCATTACAGAACTATTCAGGCCTGCAGTATCTTAGCGCTGTAGCGGTAGCATTATACGTTATATTTGTTGCTTTCATTTCTGGTGTACGTGTGTGCTTCTCTTTTATAGTCCCAAGAGATGTACGCCAAAGCTTCAGAGGGCAAGATACGCAAGGCAGTAGCCCCCGCATCTCCTCTTTGAAGTGACACATCACTCTTATTTCTTTACAGGTAAGAAAGGGTGGATTGAGGGGGGTGAAGAACAGAGAAAGAGGGAAAGGGGAAATAGAAGTGCTTATTGTGTTTCTTGTCTCTCGCCCACAGGTCTCCCTCCCCGCAGTTCCCACCCTTTCCTTCCCCCGCTCAATTGCCCCAAAAGTCTGTGTATATACATAGCCAGACTTGGGTCGATTCAGAGGTGGGCCCCCATAGAGCATCGGCACAGCCCTGAGGATTCGGACCCGGCAAGCCTGACAGAATAATCGGCCCACGAATCAGTGTCCTCCTAGTTGTGCTGAGTTTATCATGGCCACCTTAGAAGACGTAGTCGCGCCCTTAACGCTTGTACAAGCTGAATTGTCCGCTTCACGTCAGGAAACCGCGGCGCTTCATACCCGCGTAGATAGACTACAAAGAAACCCTTTTGATGAAGGAGGTATGACCCACACACCTTCAGTAGTGGTAGAGATGCCAGCACACATTCAGCTATCCCCACCGGAGAGGTTTTTTGGGGACATCAAAAAGGTACAGGTGTTCCTCACACAAGTCCTCTTACATTTCAACTGTAAGCCCAAAATGTTCAGTACGAATCAGGCCCATGTGGCGTTCTTGATTTCTTACTTGGGAGGAGAGGCCGCTCAATGGGCAGTTCCCCTTGTGCGGAGAGACAATCCGAAATTATATGATTGGGATGAATTCAAGGAAAGCTTCGAAAAAACGTTCGACCGCAGAGCTGACACGTTTTCAGCAGATCGGGATCTCTTGGGATTACGCCAAGGAACCTCTGAGTTGGTTAGTTATTTAAACAGCTTTAGAAGACTCGTAGCAGAGACAGAATGGCCAGAAGCCAAACAGTCCGCTATTTTCTACCAAGGTCTCTCGGAAGAACTCAAAGATGTAGTGGCGCAAATCGATCCTCAACCTCGCACGTGTACAGAGCTGATAGACTTAACGCTTCGATTGGATCACCGGCTTAAAGAAAGACGAGGGGATAACAAAAAGAAAGAAAAAGGGGTAGGTTTCAGCGATCAAAGCTACAGCGGGGAGAAAACGAACGACCAACCAGAACCCATGGAAATAGGCACGGTGAGAGCGTCATTGACACTCAGCGAACGAGACCATCGCCGGAAACAAGGGTTGTGTCTATATTGCGGAAAAAAGGGGCACTTCCTCAGAGAATGCCCAGTGAAACCCAAGTACGGTAGGGGAAGGGTAGGACAAACCACCGCTCTAACCATGGAAAAGGAAGAGGGAAACGACAAAGCTTGAAGAAGAAAGAAGGGAAGTCTTCAGGCGAATATTCCATCCCTTCAGTGGCTGCATACGATATCGATACCACCAAACACTTGTTTATACCAATGACGATTGCAGTTAACCACGAAACCCAACACTTTATGGCAATGGTAGACTCTGGAGCCACCGGATGTTTTATGGACCTACGCGAAGCACAACGATTGAAGGTGCAAACGGTTCCCCGACCCAACCCGGAGAAAGTGTATACGGTGGATGGACAAGAGCTGGAAACTGGTCCCATCACACATAACACGCTAGAGTACGAAATCGTGTACGAGGATTCTCATAGAGAAGACATAACGTTCTGCATCATACATGCTCCACAATATGGTGTTATTCTAGGCCTACCGTGGCTACAAAAACACAATCCCACCATCCACTGGACCCACAAGACAGTGAGGTTCGAGTCGGAGTACTGTAAATTACATTGTACTGCATTACCGCCCCGGCCATCAAAGATCTTAGCCATAAGCCACCATGTGGCCACTGCCGCTGAGAAAGAGGTTGCGCTTCCATCATGCTATGCGCCCTACACAGATGTCTTTAGCAACAGTCAGGCCGAAAAACTCCCACCACACAGAGAGTACGACTGTCGCATAGATTTGGCTCCCGGAGCAGTTGTGCCCTGTGGGAGAATATACGCCCTTACCCTACCTGAAACAATGTATCTACGGGAATATTTGGACAAATACCTCGAGCTGGGGTTTATTAGACCTTCAAGATCACCAGCGGCATCTCCCCTCTTTTTCATTCCCAAAGCCAATGGAGATTTGAGATGTTGCATTGACTACAGGGCATTGAATGAAATCACCATCAAGAATCGGTATCCTCTCCCCCTCATCCCTGTGTTGTTGGAACAAGTGAGAGCAGCAGGCATATACACAAAATTGGATTTAAGGGGTGCGTATCACTTAGTGCGCATCAAAGCAGGAGATGAATGGAAGACCGCCTTCAAAACCCAGTACGGTCTTTATGAATACCTGGTAATGCCTTTCGGACTATGTAACGCCCCAGCGGCATTCCAGTTCTTTCTCAATGAGGTCCTGAGACAGTATTTGGACTTATGCGTAGTGGTCTATATAGACGACATTTTAATCTACTCGGACAACGAAGAAGAACACGTTGATCATGTACGTTTGGTCTTACAAGCTCTACGGAAACAGCAGTTGTACTGCAAGATCACAAAGTGTGAATTTCACGTCACAACGGTGGAATTCCTGGGAGTGATGCTTACCCCTTCCGGACAAGTGATGGCGGAAAGAAAGGTGAAAGCCATTCTCGAATGGCCTCGTCCACACAATGTCAAAGAAATACAGAGGCTGTTGGGGTTCGCGAACTTCTATCGCCGATTTATCAGGAATTTCTCGGACATAGTCACGCCATTGACAAGACTAACTCGAAAAAAGACACCGTTCCTATGGACCAAGGATACCCAAACAGCCTTTGACCTTCTCAAAAACGAATTTGTTACCGCTCCCATACTTACACATGCCAATCCTGATCTGCCTTTCGTAGTAGAAGCAGATGCTTCAGAGTCAGCGATAGGAGCGGTGCTTTCACAACATCAAGAATCCACGGGATGTCTACATCCAATTGCCTTTATGTCTCGAAAACTCAACGCAGCAGAACAGAACTACACCATAGCAGAGAAAGAACTATTAGCCTCCCGAGACGCCTTCCTGGAATGGAGACATTGGTTAATGGGAGCAGTACACAAAATTACGGTATTTTCTGATCATCGTAACCTCCAGTTTATGAAGGATGCACAACATCTTACACCACGCCAACTCAGGTGGATGTTATTCTTTGCTGAATACCGGTTCGTGGTAACCTTCCGTCCTGGATCCCAGAACAAAAAGGCAGATGCTCTGACTAGACAAGAAGTCGTTTTCCCTGAGGAGAAGACCAGAGAGGATTCCATCATCGAGCCTACCAAGGTGATATGCACTCTACGAACCGAAAGATTCCTACAAGACACCCGACATGGGATACAACACTTCACGTGGAAGCGATGGCTCAAAGCACATCCAGAATGGAGAGTGAGACAAGGGCTTCCCATGAAAGGATCCCAACTATTGCTTCCTACTTACAAGCTTCGTCGGGCTGCGTTTGTATGGTGTCACGATATACCATGTGCAGGTCATCCAGGAGGCGCCAAAACGTTGGAGAAGATGTTACGTCAGTTTTGGTGGCCCACAATCCGTCCAGACGTATTGAGGTGGGTCCAAGAATGCGACAGGTGTGTTCGAGCAAAAACAGATCACTAGGCCACACAAGGATTGTTACAAATCATGCCTACGCCGTCAGTCCCCTGGGAAAGGATTTCGGTCGACTTCATAGTGGGCTTACCAAGAGATCAAGGGAATACCGCTATAATTGTAGTGGTGGACTATTTAACAAAGATGGGCCATTTCATAGCGTGGAAACAAGCCCCTACAGCCAGTCAGTTGGCAAAGCTGTTATTGATCCACATCGTCCGTCTCCATGGACTTACCCAGGATATTGTTTCGGACAGAGGGGCCCAGTTCACTGCGGGATTTTGGAAAACATGGTGTTCTGAATTACAAATGGCCACCTCCATCTCTACCAGTTTCCATCCACAAACGGATGGACAAACCGAAAGACTCAACCAGACTTTGAAACAATATCTCAGGTGCTATGTTAAGGCTAACACTGATGAGTGGGTGGACTGGTTATGGGCAGCGGAAGTTGCATACAACAGCGCCAAACATTCCTCCACGCAATACACACCGTTCTTTAGCACATATGGTTTCCACCCGAGAGTCACACCACTGACGCTTCCGAGGTCTAATACACGCATTCCTGAAGTACACACACGACTGCAGCATATGCGCAAAACACTTGTGGCCATACAGGGTAACCTAGTCAAGGCAAAAGAAAAGTACAAAACACAAGCGGATAGAAGGCGTCGACCAGGTCCAACCTATGACAAGGGGGAATGGGTTTGGTTGTCCACGAAACATATCAGATTTAGGAGGTACAGCGTGTTTAATCCGAAATACATAGGCCCATATCAAGTAGAGAGGCATATCAATCCCGTGGCCGTGAGATTAAAACTACCTTCCCATATGCGCATCTATCCCGTCTTTCACGTTTCCCTACTGAAACCCGCTCGGGGTAAGATCTCGACTCGCCCTGCGCCTGTGATAGTTCAGGGGGAGTTGGAGTATGTGGTACAAAACATCTTGGACTCCAAGAGGGTGGGAAAGAAGTTGTGGTACTTGGTTGCCTGGAAAGGCTACGGCCCTGAAGAGAACTCATGGGAACCTAGAGAGGCAGTACATGCTCCCAAGTTGGTTGCCAAGTTTCATCGCCTGCACCCGGAGAGACCCTCTTGCAGCTCGCTCTCCCGGTAAAAGGGGGATGTGCTGTCATGAACCTGCCGTCCCGTAATCTCGCTCGCTGCCAACGGTCGAGATACGAGACGCAAAACGACAAACTACACTTCCCGAGATGCAACGCGAGCACGTTGCGCAGCGGAAGACGGCGGACCGGAAGCAGGAAATAAAAGCCCTGCAGTCTGGGATGCGGTGCCGATTATTCGACAGCACCCGTGAGGAAGCTGGACGCTTTGCCTTGCATTTACCATATGGCGGTAAGAGTGTCAAAGGACACACCCTACGACCGCATACTGAGAGTGTCGTTGACACAATCCTAGACCGACTTCTGTGACTCCCCTGTTGGAGGTGAGAGATTCACCGTGCAGGGGAGCGACCGCGCACATAGTGGCGCTTGGGCTGCTAGATTGACCCCGTTGGCGAAACCCGTCCCGGTTTCATGCGGGGTGAATACGCGCCCGCGAATTGTATGAAGTGCAACTTTGATTTGATGAATGAGGGTGACGATAACCCTCTTGGCATCCTCAAGTTGCGCATCTCGTGTTCGTTTGTTTCATGACATTTTCTCAAACAGTATATTCAATGTTCAATCGGGACTGATAAAGGAACATTGAATGGTTGAATGAGTGTAACCCTATTCCTTTGAGTCTTCGTATACGACTTTCATTTGTTTCATGACATTGTCCAAATCAGTATAACAGAGTTCTCTCTCTGAAAAGGAAAGCGAGATAGATACTAATGAGCACCAGCTCTTTTTCATTGCAGAACTATTCAGGCCTGCAGTATCTTAGCGCTGTAGCGGTAGCATTATACGTTATATTTGTTGCTTTCATTTCTGGTGTACGTGTGTGCTTCTCTTTTATAGTCCCAAGAGATGTACGCCAAAGCTTCAGAGGGCAAGATACGCAAGGCAGTAGCCCCCGCATCTCCTCTTTGAAGTGACACATCACTCTTATTTCTTTACAGGTAAGAAAGGGTGGATTGAGGGGGGTGAAGAACAGAGAAAGAGGGAAAGGGGAAATAGAAGTGCTTATTGTGTTTCTTGTCTCTCGCCCACAGGTCTCCCTCCCCGCAGTTCCCACCCTTTCCTTCCCCCGCTCAATTGCCCCAAAAGTCTGTGTATATACATAGCCAGACTTGGGTCGATTCAGAGGTGGGCCCCCATAGAGCATCGGCACAGCCCTGAGGATTCGGACCCGGCAAGCCTGACACCAAGATACCAGCCACCTTGTACTCCACCTCCGAATCCACATTCACCGACACCGGCGCACGAGGCCTCACCGCGTTCGTGGGTTTCAAGAGGGAAACATGGAACACGGGATGGATCCGCAGGGACTGGGGCAGGCACAATTTCAAGTTCACCGGGCTGATGCATCGAAGGATCCTATACGGGCCCATGAAGCGGGGATGGAACACGCTACTTTTCTTGAATCTCATGTGCCGTGTAGAGACCCAGACGAAATCCCCAGGTTTGTAGACCGGTCCAGGCCGTCTCCTCCTATCAGAAAAGGCTTTATACGAGGCCTTAGCCCCCTCCAGGGCAACTCGAGAACTCAGCAAGGCCTCCTTGATGCGGGCCACCCGCTTGGCTGTTGTCGGCAATCTGTCTTCCCTGACCGGGTGCAGAAACGGCAAGAACCGGGGATGATGGCCGTAGTTACAATAAAAAGGGGAGGCCTTGGTGGAACAATGTGTGGTGTTGTTGTACGTGATTTCCGCGATCCAAAGTAGGTCCACCCACTCATCCTTCCCCTGCTCAACAAAATAACGTAGATATTGTTTGAGCGACTGGTTCAGGCGCTCCGTCTGGCCGTCCGTCTGCGGGTGATAACTCGTGGACATGGCAGACTTGACGTGTAACGTCGAACACCAAGATTTCCAGAAGTGCGACGTGAACTGAGACCCCCTGTCCGACAAGATCACATTGGGCAGGCCATGTAGTCTCACCACATTCCTCAATAACAACGACGCCAGCTCTCCTGCCGAAGGTACCTGATTGCAAGCAAGGAAGTGCCCCATCTTCGTGAGATAGTCCACCACCACCAGGATGGCTGTCTTTCCTTGATCCTTTGGTAGCCCGACAATGAAGTCTAAGGATATGTTTTCCCAGGGTTTGGTCGGTGTAGGAAGGGGTTGGAGGAGTCCTTGCGATCTTCTGTGGTCCGATTTCATGGATGCGCAAACGGTACATGATGAACACCAATTCCGGACGTCTGTTCTCATGGCAGGCCACCAGAACTGCCGTCCTAGGCTCGCTACCGTCTTTTTGACACCCAGATGGCCGGCACAGGGAGACACGTGGCACCAGGTGAAGGCCTGTTTTCGAAGCCTAGGCGTGGGTAACAACATACATCGTCCTTTCACCGGAATCCCGTCCTTCATCTGCCACTCATTGTGGCTGTGAAGCCACCTCCGCCACATGAAGGTATGGGTCCCCTTCTGAACCCCCTTGAGGAACGTCTGTGGTTGAATCGCCCCTATCACAACTCCTGGAGGGATGATGGAATGTTCGGCAACCGGCTGCGGATCCCTGGCATTCGATTGCCTCGAAAGCGCGTCCGCTTTCCAGTTCTCCGTACCGGGTCGGTATGTGATGTGGAAATTGAAACCGGAGAAAAAGATCATCCACCTCATTTGACGGGGAGACAAATGCCGCGCCACCGTCAGAAACTGGAGGTTTCTGTGGTCCGTATATACTGTAACCACGTGTCTGGCCCCCATTAACAAATGCCTCCACTCAGCAAATGCGTCCTTTATCGCGAGTAGTTCCTTCTCCGCAATATGGTAATTGCGCTCCGCGTCGTTCAATTTACGAGACATGTACGCCACAGGATGGAGCAAACCCGACACCTCATTCCTCTGAGATAGAATGGCACCTAGCGCCACATCAGAGGCGTCCGCTTCTACCACATAGAGTAATTCCGGATTCGAGTGAGCTAGCACCGGGGCGGTGCTGAAGGCCTTCTTGAGGGCCACAAATGCTCTTTGTGCTTCCGGTCCCCACACGAACTCCTGAGACTTCCTTAGTAGTTGCGTGATCGGGGCAACCAAGCCAGAAAACCCCTCTATAAAACGCCTATAAAAGTTGGCGGAGCCTATGAAGCTCTGGACTTCCTTTACTCCTCGGGGCACCGGCCAGTCCTCCACCGCTCTGATCTTGCGTTCCGCCATCTCCTGTCCGTTGGGGCTCAGCATCACCCCAAGGAATTCCACTGATGTGACGTGGAAGTCACATTTGCTGAGTTTGCAGTATAGCATGTTTTCCCTCAGTTTTTTGAGAACCGCGGATACGTGCTGTACGTGTTCTTCCTCTGAGTTGGAGTAGATGAGTATGTCGTCTATATAAACGACCACGTAGATATCCAATACCTCCCGGAACACCTCATTGAGGAAATATCCGAAGGTGGCAGGGGCATTGCATAGTCCGAACGGCATGACGAGGTACTCAAAGAGCCCGAACCTGGTCTTAAAGGCGGTTTTCCATTCATCGCCGTCCCTCATGCGCACAAGATGGTATGCCCCCTTGAGATCAAGCTTTGTGTATATTTGGGCCTTTTTTACCTGTTCCAGGAGAACGCTTATGAGAGGCAGGGGGTACCGGTTTTTTATGGTTATCGCGTTCAAGGCCCTAAAGTCCACGCAGGCCCTCAATTCGCCGTTCGCTTTCGGGATGAAAAAGAGAGGCGATGCGGCAGGGGATTTCAACGGCCTGATGAACCCCAGCCCTAGTAACTTATCCAAATATCCCCGTAGATGTACGTTTTCGGGTTCTGTGAGCGCATACAGTCTGCCGCTGGGAACGCTAGCCCCCGGAACCAGGTCGATTTGGCAGTCGAACGGTCTATGTGGAGGGAGCACCTCCGCTCGGATTTCATCAAAGACGTCCCCGAAACTGTGATACTCTCTGGGCAGCTTTACGTCCTTTTCTGCTGCCGTGGCGACCGTGTGACCTTCGCCTACCTCGCCTTCGTGGGGGTCCTGCCGCATGCCGCACCATTGTTCACAAAACGGGGAAGTCATCTCAATGTGGTGCGTAGGCCAATCCACCATTGGGTTATGTTTTTGGAGCCAGGGTAGAACCAATATGACCCCGTACTGCGGGGCTCTGATTATGCTAAAATCGATACGTTCGTTATGCAGTTTTCCGAACCTCACCGGTATTTCTCCTGTGTGCTGTCCGATAGGTCCGGTCACCAGACTTCTCCCATCCACAGCATACACCTCCTCTGGTATCTGTTTGAGAAGGAGAGTGAGACCCAGTCTCCGTGCTTCATTGTAGTCCATGAACATGCCCGTGGCTCCTGAATCAACCATGGCTACCACGGGTATCCACTGGTCCTGCACTCCTACGTGTATGGTAATAAACAAATGTCTTCGCCCTTCTTGATTCGGGCTCAACATGGAAGGGATGTGTGTGTGACTCCAAGATGCCCCTTCCCTAGACCCGGAGTCCCTCAGTTTTCCGCCGGTGCGTCCACCACTGCTGTCACCGTTTTGTTCGCTCGGTATCGTGAGGTTTTTGGCTTGACTGGACACTCGCGTACATAGTGCCCCTTTTTTCCGCAGTAAAGGCAAAGGCCTTGCTTGCGGCATGATTCTTTTTCAGTGGCTGTACGGCTCGCCCTTATAGCTCCTATGTCCATGGGTTCCGTCCTGGTGGAGGAGTTGGTCTCAGGGCCACCCATCGAAACATACAATGGCAGCGCTTTCCCTTTCCTCTTGTGATCGCCCTTTCTTTCGTTCAATCTATGGTCCAGCCGTAGCACCAGGTTGATCAAGCCCTCACATGTCTTGGGTTGGGGGTCGATTTGTGCTACCACGTCTTTGAGCTCTTCGCTCAAACCCTGGTGAAACAGCGCAGTTTGTTTGGCTATGGGCCACTTGGTTTCGGCCACTAGCCTTCGAAAAGCATTAAGGTACTGCACCAAATCATTGGTGCCTTGCCTCAGCTCCAACATCTCTCGATCGGCAGTATACGAGTCTGCCCTTCGATCAAACACCTTCAAGAATTCCTCGCGGAAGGCTCCCCAATCACATAGGATAGGGTCGTCCCTGCTCACCAGTGGGACTGCCCATTGCGCCGCGTTCCCAGCAAGATACGAGATCAGAAAGGCCACTCTGGCTTGGCTGGTAGGAAAGGCCTTTGGTTTGCAGGACAGATGCAGTGCTACTTGAGTGAGGAATACCTGCACTGTGTTGGGGTCTCCGCTGTACCTCTCTGGTGTCGCCAAAGGAATGGCTACGGGCATCTCTACCACAACCGCAGTAGCCGTCGCTGTCTGAGAGGCACCCGCCTGTAGCGGATCGTTCTGCAGAGCGTCCATTCTAGCCTTAACGTCTGCTGTTGCCTGTTTGGAAGCGGTGAGCTCGATTTGCATCGCGGCTAAGACGGCCAACACGTCCTCAATCGTGGCCATGTCGTTCGCCCAACCAGGAGATAGTTATGGAAGAGGTCGGATATTATGTAACGTCCTGGCTTTCTCGGGGTTGGGACAAACAGACGACGGACCAGAGAATGGAGGTTAAGGATGATTTAATAAACAGATAAGCAACTGCAGACAACAAAGAATACCGGTACTGGAATCACCAGTTAAAGTACGATACCCATTCACAGCTCTTCTAACCGTCCTCCGCATGCACACCGGACCCGGTATGCTCCAACGGAGGGCACAGTGCTAAGCAGTGGCCGACAAAGCCACTCGACCGCTGTGAAGGGTAGTTCCAAGGTTGTGGAATCTACGGGGGGGGCACGTGGGAGTCACCCGGCCGGGCTCTCTACCACCTGGGAACAGCCGCTCTACCAGTATCCCCCAGAGTACTGCCACAACACAAAGACGCTGGGAACACCTCCTAGTGTGCGTCTCTTGTATCCGGGTTTAAGTGATGAAACCCAAGGTGGTGCAGAGAATGGATGGGAGCAGCCGCTCTACCTTTCCCAGTTCTCCTACGAGTGTCGACGACTAAGACGCGGAAACACCTCCTGGATTGCGTCTTAGCCCTAAGCGTGTGTTTACCCAAGTAACGAGGGTTGGGAGCTTCGGCTCGCACCAACCTCGTTTTCTTCAAATTGTCAGGCCGTTGGGAGCTTCGGCTCTACCAACGGTACTTATGCCCAATGACGTTGAATACGGCTCGCAGAACGGGACAGGACACGGGCAGGAAGCACACGCCAGAGCCTCTCCTCCGCTCCTTAGAATGTTCCTTCCACCGCTCAACTCTCCAACGGGTCCGTGTACCTCAACTAGGTACTCTGGCAAAGATAAAAATATCCGACGCCGAGTCCCAGTGCTCTTCTCCTTAAGTAGTACTCTCGGCGTTGTATAACCATGACTCTTGAGTTGCATAACACGAAAACTAGGCGTTACCCTTGGTGTTATGTAACCAGAACTCTTGAGTTGCATAAGGCATTGTTGCCGGAGGGCATTCTGGGAGTTGTAGTCCGCTCTCCTCCAATCGCACCAGGTACACGGCAGTGGCATCGTGGGAGGGAATCCATGTGCGGGAGGGGATCCCTGACACATCCTGACCACTGCCTCCAGCCTACACTGGGGTTAGCACGGTTCACAATTCAAGATTAGTAGCAATGCAAATTGTGTAAGAGACTATAATGGGTTAAGAAGACCAAATGCTCCCAATCTGTGCAGCTCATGTCAACACCACGTGGCTGTGGGCCCTTGCTGACCGCTGCCTCCTGCCTACACTGTGGACAGCAGTGCTCACAATTCTGGTGGAGTGGTGATTCTAGATGACGCAGTCCAGTAGCCAAGACACATTGCTCCCCATGCCGCCCACTGGACCACGCATCATCGCAGAGTGTACACACGCTGAGCGCCAGACGTACCACTAACTCAGTGCACCACAAGTCATTGCCACGTGGCTTTATTAAGGCATAATTCAGTAGGTAAAAAACATTGCTACCAGTGATGCCCACTCGGACAATGCATCATCGCAGGTTCCACACAAGCTGGTTCTTTCACCTGCCACTAACTCAGTGCACCACTTATCATCGCTGGCTGCACACATGCTGAATTGCCAATGCCAGTGAAGTTGTACTCAACGCCATGTGGCTGTGGGCCCTTGCTGACCGCTGCCTCCTGCCTACACTGCAGACAGCAGGGCACACAATTCTGGTGGAGTGGCGATTCCAGATGACGCAGTCCAGTAGCCAAGACACATTGCTTCCCTTGCTGCCCCACGGACCACGCATCATCGCAGAGTGTGTACACACTGAGTGCCAGAGGTACCACTAACTCAGTGCACCACAAGTCAACGCTACGTGGACTTAATAGGGCAGAATTCATTAGACAAAAGACATTGCTACCGGTGTGCCCCCCTCGGACCACGCATTATCGCAGAGTGTGCACACGCTGCGCGCCAGAGGTACCACTAACTCAGTGCACCATAAGTCATTGCCATATGGCTTTATTAAGGCAGAATTCAGTAGGCAAAAGACATTGCTACCAGTGCGGCCCACGCGGACCACGCATCATCGCAGACTCCACAAAAGATGCTTCGTTCACGTGCCACTAACTCAGTGCACCACTTATCATCACTGGCTGCACACATGCTGAATTCCAATGCCTGTTCTGCTGTACTCAATGCCACATGCCTGTGTGCCCTTCCTGACCACTGCCTCCTGCCTACACTGCGGCAATCAGAGCTCACAATTAAATTCACTCTTCAATCATTAATTAAAAGTGCAGTACACAACTTAGTATAACTTCCCTCAAAACCTACACAATATCCTTTTCGTATCCTTGCTTCAAGAACTTGTTTTATATCAGTTATAGCTTTAGTATAATAACCAAATTAATCTTGCAAGTCCAAACGAACACTGAAAGGCACTCTACACTGCGGGCAGCACAGCTGACAATTTGAACTATAACGTCCGTGAAACCTACATGTTTCGACAATGTATTCCATAGATGTTTCATCTCTTGTTCGAGTTGCGATTGCAGATGACGCAGTCCATTAGGCAACAGACATTGCTCCAACTGCGGCCAGCACGGACCACGTATCATCGCTGGCTCCGCACACGCTGATTGCTTCTGATGTCCCTACCTCAGTGCACCACAACTCGTGGACCCTTTATTATAAGATTGTTTTGTGTATGATTTCAGATCTGCCCCCCTACCTCAGTGAATATAAATAATGGACTCTTTACGATAGAATCTTTTGTGTATTATTTCACATCTAGTGCCCTTACCTTACTACAGCAGCACAAGTCATAGACCCTTTATGATTGAATCGCTGTGTATGATCCAATAATTACTTTTGTACTTGTTATCACCACCAACCATTCCTGGAGCACAGACTTACACTCACCCCACATGCACCCAGCATACACGTCACTGGACATGTGACCATGGTAATAAAAAGGAGCCGAGCGCATGTGCCCGTACCCAGTTCAACTATCTATCTGTGTCCGTGTGTTCATTATGTTTACAGGATGCTGCCCCTTGGCCCTACCACATTACATTCTGCTGTACACAGCATATGCAACCATGTTACCTCTGGCAGTGGGGAAAAGTTTGATTATGTAACTTTGTCTTGCTCATTGTACAAGTACGTACGAACAGACTGGATCATTAGAGTACTGCAAGGAGAGTGTATAGTCAATGTATCAGTGCGTGGGGATTGCCAGAGGTTTTTTTTGTTGCATATTTATATAGCGCAAACTTAACCCGAAGGTATTGGAGCGCTTTACACGAGCACCGTATTTACATTACACATTCAGGCAGGTGGAGATTAAGTGATGTGCCCACAATCACAGGATGTGGACGTTTCCAGCACCAAGGTCGGCAGTCTAGCCGACGGATGATATAAGTACATATGTTGGCACAGCCTAACTCCGAACATGAGCTTCGCTCTAATTGGCTGCTGTTGGACTTGGCCCTTCTGGCAGGTTCACCCCGAGACTTTTTGCTTTTTATTGGTGACTGGGTGTAATGATTTTTGGTTTAGGCGCACTTTACCGCTGTGTCCCAGGGTAAAGTGCGTGCGTGTGTTGAGGTTGGCCTGCCCTCCCATAGGAATGCATGGGGGAATGTATGTGTCCTGGTAGTTCCTGATGCGTGGGGTGTGCAGGCCCGTGTTTGGTATGTGCAGACTCGTGTGAGTGAATGCTGCGCGTTGATGTGTGCGGCGTGCCTGTACCGAGTGTGGAAGTGCCACTTCTAGAAGTGGGCACTTCAGTGTGCAGTATGAAATGTGTGGCTTGTCTGGCGATTGGCTGGTGAGCTCATGTGACGGACTAGGGAAATCCCCAGAGTCAGGAGGAGTCACCCAGTGGTGAATGGGAGTTTAGCATACTGATGGCTGGGGAGGAGTACACCTGGGTCCTGAATAGGACAGGGCTTTCCCCACACAATGCTGGCTCCGGCCCCTGTGGTGCGTCTAATGACCCTAGCCCTGCCAGTGAATAGGGAGAGGGGCTGAGCAAAACAAAGTGCTCAGGAACCTGTTGGAACTGGTTCGCCCCTTCCCTGCACTTTAGGCAAAGACTTGTACTGTATAAAAAGGGGCTGTGTCCCCTTACATTGGTTGTTCTCTTCCAGGATCAACTTGAGGGGGGCCTGCTGCTGCTGGGCGCCAGGAGAGACCGCCACTGGGGACTGCCTCCCTGTTGGAGGGCCCTGTGAGCTGGCCCCTGGGCCCAGTCTTTGCCCCCCTGCTCTTGAAAGACTTTCTGCTGGATCTTTTTGACTTGCAGCGCCTGGGAGCGCTTTTATGGGCTTTAGAGCGCTGGGAGCGCTGTTTTGCTGTATAGCGCTGTGAGCGCTTTGATCCTGATAGCGGGTGCCCACCCCGCGATTTTGCCGGTGTCCGCCAGGTTCGGCGGGTGCCCACCCTGCCGTTGTGCTCATTTGCGAGGGAGCCTACCCCTCTCCTTGCCGAGGAAATCACCGCCACGGCCGGGCTTGGGCCGGAAGTCAGGCAGGCCGAGGGCGGGCCTCCGGGACAACCGGAACTTAGAGAAGGAGCCTACCCCGCCTCCTACCGAGCGTCGCGGTTGCAGCCTGGTCGGAGAAGTAAAGATCCAGGCGGGAGCCCACCCCGCGCTGGACCGTGAGGAGGAGGGTGGCCAGAGCTTGTGCGGAGGGGGCGCGAGGCACGTTGTCGGTGCCTGCCCCTCCGCGGTGCAGGAGAAGCCTCGAAGTCCTCCCGTCCGCCGGAGCAGAGAGAGCAGAGACGACGCGGTAGTCCCCTGAAGCAGCCCGGTGAGTGTTTAGAAGGGCTGGGGGACTCCGCGCATGTGCTGGGGGTGCGGGGAGCGGTGTCCACGAGCCCTGTGAGGCTCCAACGAGGCACCTAAGTTTCCGAGCCGGCTGAGGCTCCCACGAAGGGGGGCACCCGTGGTTGCATACTAGGGCGGCCCCGGAAGGCAGTGGGTCGCCCCAACGTGTTCCCGAGCCCAGTGAGGCTCCAACGTTGCGGGGCATTGTTTGTGCAGAGCCACGAAGGCTCTCGGGGGCATTTTTGTATGGACAGAGCCCTAGAGGGGGCCCCAGAGGCACGCCGGTGCCTGAGCTCGTTCCACAGCTGCCCAGCACTTAGTGGGCAGCTGCCACGTTTAGGTGGGGGGCATTTTTCGTTTTTGGTCTGCGCGGCTGGCGCAGCTAGACTGGGACAGAGCGTCCTAGCCCGGACAAGGCCAGTTGGCCTAGGGACTGCCACAGGTGGTGGCTCATGTGGAGTTTTGCGCTGATGTTCCTAACCTGCACCTCTGAATGTATGTTGATGCATCATGTGCCTTGATTTACACCGCTGAATTTTTTATGCATCATGTGTTTTCTTTCCTAGCACCTCTGAATGTTTTATGCATCATGTGTTTTCTTTCGTAGCACCTCTGAATGTTTTATGCATCATGTGTTTTTCTTTCCTAGCACCTCTGAATGTTTTATGCATCATGTGTAATGTGCGTTTACCCCTACAGGTATTGTGATACTTAGGTGGTTGTTTGTTTTCTCCTAGTACAGGTGGTGCTAGTGAGGTCCTAGTTCCCTGCGTGACATTTTCCTACGGTGGTTAGGGTTGCGTAGGTGGTACTTACCTGTTACCAGTAGTTACTGGTTGTGCGTTATATGTGTATTTTGTGCTACAGTAATTTTATATTCTAAAAGTGCTGATTCCTGACAGTGGTCCATGTGGCCCTGTCCCCTGTACATATAATCCCTTGTAAATTCTGCCCGTGCCTGTTGGCACATTGTAAAGTGTGTGTTTTTATCTAATGTGTTTTACTATAATACAAAGGCTATTTTTATAGAATACCTTGTGTGGAGTTTCTTTTGTGGTGGGCCTTGGGTGTTGTTGCTGGGTGCGCGCGCAAACGCTTTACACATCGCCTCAGAGATAAGCCTGACTGCTCGTGCCAAGCTACCAAGGGGGTGAGCAGGGGTTATCTTTGGCGTGTAACTTCCTTGCCCTGACTAGAGTGGTGGTTCCTGCCTGACTTTGGCGCAAGCCTTAGCCAACCAGAAATCCCAGTTCTAACAGCTGCCCTCCGTGTCCCAAAGATTGCAACCTGAACTTTCGATGGCCGTCTATTGCTACAGCTACAACACTCCAGTGAATGTGAAATAAACATTCACATCCACAGAAATATGTCATGTCCACAATCTTTCATGTGTGGAACTATAAATCAATGTAGGGTCAGTTATTCCCTGTACCTTTTATGTTGGCCATGTTGTGGGACTTCACTCACAGAATGACACATTTGCGCTTGCGACCCAGGTGACAGCAACACTACAACAGGGACACCCTCATCAGTTAATTCCTCATATACCTCACGACGGAACCCTGCCCATAGCTCCACAGTCATTCATCACAGCCTCATGCAGAAATGGCATATGCCACGACAGCCCATTCAGCTTACGCTTAAAGGGAAGGAAAATAACACTACATGGCCCACATTTTCATTGTAGTGATCTGCTGGTCACAGGTCTAGTTCCCAGCACGCCACAGCCACTCCCTCACGGCTGCTATACACCCACACCACACCCATCCAGCACACGCGTCACAGGACATGTGACCCTGCCAATAAAAAAAAACGGGTGCACATGCTCGAAGCCATTTTAGAGAAGCTCGCAGCGAAAGCACTGGTGCCGGCACAGGCACACAGCCACAAAACAGTGAATTTAGGTCCACTGAGGTAAGGACATTGTAATTGCTGAGCGGGTGTGGAGCCTGCGGTGATGGCCCATCCCTGTACACCTCATCGATTTTGTGCCCTGCTAGACTGCAGTGTAGGCCTGAGCCATGCACCAGGGGCACGTACCGCCACGTGCATGCCCTCACTAGTCACTGAGTTAGTGGCACCACAAGGAATGAGCGGGTGAGCAACCTGTGATGATGATGGGTGCACGAGTATGTCCTCTGCCATGGCGATATCAAGACTCAGCACCAAGTATGAGACTTCTGGCTTGCAGAATGGGGCTGCATGATGTGGAGGGTGCCCTGTCCCCGAAAAGGTGAGCAGGGAGTCCTGCGTACACAGCAGCGGGCAGATACCTCTGGGCAGCGGGAGTGGATGGGGTGCAGCAGATTGGAAACAAAAACACCTCACAGCGGTTAGGCGTACACAGTCATATATACCCTGGCTTTACCCTGTCTTATTGCATTTTGATTTGTTTTTTCCAATAGCAGGACAGTTTTTAGAGTCGGTCAAATGTCTGTCGCTCCCACATCTGTAGCAAAGTAGTTGACTATATATTTTTTCATACTTTGTACCCTTAAATTTACAATCAAATTTTGACAACCTTTCCTTTCTCTCTTTTTTTTAAGAAGGTAAGGTGTGTTAGGAACATCAAAGCATGCAGACTCGAGCATGACATTCCTCTCACAGCTCGTGGCTACCTCGCGTCGCTTTGGGAATGCTATGTTTTAAATGTGAGAAGGTTGGGAGGTAGAACGGGGGTTCACTATTTTTCCTTTATACTTGCGGCTTAAAAGACGTGTTCTGAGGATCAATCTACATCAAGAGAATTACCGTCTCTGTCTTTTCATTCCTGCATACTGGACTTTCCTACAATTACTAATTCTCTACTATCTTTCAGATGTGGACCTTTAGGGTGCACTGTGTCCCTGCACGTGGTTGGACACACCGGTGACAGAAAGGTGAGCTGCGAAGATTTTCTCCAGTGTCTCTCTCTCACTTCCTCCCTCCTTTGATGGACGCATGACGTACAATCTTATCTTACTTTTTATCTAACAGGCTGTGTTTCAAGAATTGGTGTCCCTCCCCCAACACCACCAGAGATCAATGCCTGTTGAACCTGCGATGATGCGTGGCCATCCTGAACACCAGAGAAGGTTGCTTTGGCACGAGTTGGACCTTCTTGCGCACACACCGGTGGCAGAAGGTGAGCAGAGAGGGTTCTTTCCGCAGCATTCAGCAGTCACCTCCGGGCGGTGGGAGTGGATAGTGTGCAGCAGCCTGGGTGCACAGGAGCGGGCAAAAACTTCTAGGTAGTGAGAGTGGATGGGGTGCAGCAGTCTGGGTGTGCAGGAATGGGCAGTCACCTCCGGGCAGTGGGAGTGGATGGGGTGCAGCAGTCTGGGTGAGCAGGAACGGGCAGCCACCTCCGGGCAGTGGGAGTGGATGGGGTGCAGCAGTCTGGGTGCGCAGGAACGGGCAGTCACCTCTGGGCAGTGGGAGTGGATGGGGTGCAGCAGTCTGGGTGCGCAGGAACGGGCAGTCACCTCTGGGCAGTGGGAGTGGATGGGGTGCAGCAGTCTGGGTGCGCAGGAACGGGAAGTCACCTCAGGGCAATGGGAGTGCATGGGATACAGCACCCTGAGCACAAAAGAGCGCACATACACCTTCTTGCAGTGGGAGTGGATGGGTTGCAGTAGCCTGGGTGCGCAGAGGCGAAACAGTGAATTATCACGTGTGCAGTTGTATGTACTCTACAATTACTAATTCTATACTATCTTTCAGATCACTAAACTTGAGGGTACACTATGACTCGGCACCTGGTTGGACACACACCGATGGCAGAAAGGTGAGCTGTGAAGATTTTCTCCAGTGTCAACACTCCCTCTCCATCTCTTCCTTTCTCTCTCTCTCTCTGGGGCATATTATCAAGTCCCTTATTGCCGCCTTATCGGCACTTTTCTGCTGATAACGCTGCGATATGTGCATCGCTCCATTATCAAGGGAGCATTAAGGCAATTAACGTGGCTTAAAGCCATGTTAATTGGCTTAGCGCTGCCTTGGTAATAACGTCTCTTTCATGATAAACCTATCCTGAAAGGGGGCGTGCAGTGGGTGTTGCGCTGGGCGTACCACCGCAACACCCATTCACTTAGACGCTGCCACCTATTATCAAGCTTGGCAATATTAGGAGGCAGCGCCGAACTTAAGACCAGAAAAATTCTGGTCTTAAGGTTGCAAAACGAGGAGAAATGCTTCATTTCTCCTCGTTTTTGCTTTTTCCATGTGTGCTGCCTTATGCAGCACACATGGAAAAAGCAAAATGCTAAGGTGTCTTTATGTACGGGCAGGTGTCCCTTCCTATACATAAACAAACCTCTTTTTAAAAATGCCAATTTTTAACTTACATGTGTGCTGCATGAAGCAGCACACATGTAAGTTACAACATGGCATTTAAGGTTTGTTTATGTGCAGGAAGGAACTCCTTTGTCTACATAAACAAACCATCCCTCCTCACAGACACCTACGATGGTGGTGACTT